>NC_047036.1:18879440-19180410 GCF_011762595.2 Tursiops truncatus
AAAACGTTGAACAAAACCACAAGAAGACTCAGTGAAAATTTAGAAGGTAAAATCCTGAGTATCTGGAAACTGTTCAGAGTAGGAAAGAGGTACAGAGGGAGAAGAGAAAGGTTCTAGTGCAAGGTCTACCAGCAGATCCCATGGTTATGGCACTCACGCCTCTTTAGAAGAGCTTTAGAAGAGTCATTACATTACACAAGGTCAATGGTAATAGTCTACTTTGTCTAACAGCTTGATTTATTATGTATCCTGTGGTTACAGACACCTGCCTTAGGAAATTTCAGGGAAAAAATATTTTCTTAACTTAAACTGCAGCTACATTGACAATGTCTGGTTCAGCCATGAACAAAATGGTTGTTTCTCAGAATTGACCTGGCTACTCTGATACTATTCCATCGAAATAACTGAACTGGTAGAGATGGGGAACAACATTTCCCTCTGTCACTCTTCCCCCACACGTTGATAAAGTGGATATCTGACATGTAAGAGGAATTTTGCTACTGTGAAAGATATAGTGCCTATAGCTTGCAGAGGTTTTAGAGAATGGTAATCTCTTAAATTACGGCAAATATGCAAAAATGTCAAGGTTTAAGGAGACCTGTTGTTTAAAAGTGTAATCACTCACTTAAAAACAATGCACTCTTTTACCATAAATGTGCTAACATGTTAAAAAAAAAATTCAAGTGAAATAAAACCAAGAACTTCCACAAACTTAGGGATTTGACATACTAATATGCATGCTATTTTGAGACATAACATGAAAGTAGTAAGTTATGAATTCACATTATACTCTATGTCAGAGCATTGAGTTTTGGGTTTTAATAAAGTGATATCTTTACTTTTTCCTAGTTCTAATGAATTTTCTCACATCTACAAGAAAAATTATAAAAGTTTTTGTATTACTCAACTGCCATACATAAGTGTTGTGGATTTTGGTAAAGCTCCACTATTCATTCACCAATTCCACCGTGCTTTTGTTTGTTTCAATAAGGAAAACAATATGTTGGTATTCGTTACACCACACACATACATATTAAGATTCAAACATACACACGCACACACACACACACACACACACACATATACATATATATATGTTAAGGAAGAAATCAAGATTAAAATGAGAGATCAAATGTCAATAAAGAAAAAATATAATACAGTTATGTTGGTTTGGTTTAAAAGAATTTTCATGTGTAATTTTATTTTACAATCACTTTCATAAAAAGCATTGCAGATTTAATGTGTAAAAAAGGAAAAATAAAGCATTCTTTAGGACCTACTGATTTTTGACTAAAATGAAATATATTTACTACATTTACTACAGGACCTCTTTCCAACTCACTGTAGAGTGACATTTACTTTCTACAGAGAGAGCCAAGAAAAGACCACCAGAGCCGCCTGCCCCACCCAGCTTCTTGCTCATAAAGTAGGGTTGTCATTCCCAGAAGAGGATGCCACTACCCCTACCCATCTCTGGAGCAGAGGCACAGAGATTTGATAAGAGGAAGCAATTAAACAAGTAAGAGGAAGCAATCATAAAAGATAGTATACATGCTTATTTCTTCTTTCTTGTCCTAACTGATTAAAAAGCAATTACATAAGACAATGTACATATAAATGCACTATTGGGACTATAATATATAGAGAGGTACAATATTTGACAGTAAGAGCACAAAGTAGACAGGTAAAAGCAAAGTTGTTTTGGAGCAAGGAAATAACACCAGATGGTAAGTCAAATTCACAGGAACTAATGAAGAGAACTAAAAGTGGTAAATAAGAAGGTTAATACAATAAATCCTGTAAAATAATTCATTGACCTTCTTCCTTTTTCTCAGCTTTTAAAAAAGGTATACAATTATACAAAGTAACAATTATAATAATGTATTGCTGAGTTTCAAGCTATATAGATACAATTTCCATAACACTAATAACATAAAAATTGTGAATATGGAATAAAAATACAGAGAAGTATCTATTCTCATGGGAATAAATCTGAAGTAAATTCTGATCAGTTAAGATATGTATGGTAAGCTCTGCAGTAAGTAAATGACTCAAAAATATAGAAGTGAAAAATCATTGGAAGAATTAAATGACACACCAGAAAATCTTGACAATTAAAAAAAGAAAGCATTAAGGAGAAACAGATGAACAAAAGGGACCTAGGACATAAAGAAAAAATAAAATGGCAGATGTAAATCCAAGTATATCAATAATAACATTAAATGTAAATGGATTAAGCAATACAATTAAAAGTTAGAGTTGACTGGATTAAAGAAACATATGCTGTCTGCAGACACAATCAAGATTCAAAGATACACATAGGTTAAAAGTAAAAGAATGGAAAAACACATGTCATGAAAAGAGCAACCATAAGAAAGCTATAGGGCAATACCAGTATCAGACAATTTAGACTTTAAAATAACTGTTGCTAGAGATAAAATGGATTTTTGTGATGAAAAATAGTCAATATATCAATAATCTACATCAATTACAAATATGTATATACCTAATGAGAATTCAAAACTCCACAACAACATGTAAAAGAATTATACAGTAGATAAACAAGGAAATAGAAGATTTGGGTAACACTAAAAACTAACTTAACCTACAGATATCTAGAAAATACTCCACCCAATAGCAGGAGAATATACATTCTTCTTAATTATACATGAAATATTCTTCAGGATAGATCATAAACCATACTTCAACATATAAGAAGATTGGAATAATACAAAGTATGTTTTCTGACCATATTAGAATGAAATTAGAAATCAGTAATAGAAATTTGGAAAATTAACAAATATGTTGAAATTTAACAAAACTATCCTAAAAAAATCAACAGGTCAAAAAAGATATAGTAAGGAAAATGAAAAAAGGGTTTGATAAAAATGAAAATGAAGACACGTATACCAAAACCTATGAGTCACACTACTGCTTAATGGAAATTCATAGTTATAAAAGATTACATTAAAAGAGATGAAACATCTCAAATCAATAATCTAAACTTCCTGTTAAGACACTAGAGAAATGAACAAACTAAACCTAAGCACGCATAAGGAAGGGAATAACATGTTTAGAGAGGAAATCTATAAAATTGAGACTAGAAAAAACCAGAGAACCTCAACAAAAAAAAGTTGTTTTTTTGCAAAGATAAACAAAATTGAAAAATAATTTAAATAGACTGAGCAAAAATAAAATGAGAGAAGACTCTAATTACTAAAATCAGGAGTAAAAGAGGAGACACTACTACTTGCAAGAATAAAACAAATATAAGAAAGTATTACAAACAACTGTATGCTAACACATTGGATAACTTCGATTAAACAGACAAGTTTCAAGAAAAACAAAAACTACCAAACTACAATAACAGAAGAAGAAGTAGAAAATCTAAAAAGACCTATAACAAATTACAAGTTTTATTTAGTAATTTAAAAACTTTGCACAAATTAAGCCCACGCGCAGATAGCTTCACTGGTGAATTCTAACAAAAACTTAAAGAAAATCAACACCAATTCTTTACAAACCCTTCTGAAAGACAGAAACAAAGAGAAAATTTTCCATTCATTCTATATCGCTAGTATTACCTCAATAGCAAAATTTGAGAAACACATCATAAGAAAAAAACAACAACAACAAAAAAAACTACAGACCAAAATCTCTAGGGAATATAGACACAAAAATTCTCAGCAAAATACTAGCTAACTAAATCTTTCAAATTACTTTTTAAAAACAATTATCCATCATGACCGAGTGGGATTTATCCCACTTGGAATTCAAGACAGGTTAACATCTTAAAAGCAATTATCTATAATATATTAAGAGATTATGACACAATCTTCTCAGTAGATATAGGTTAGAGCAGTTGACAAAATTCAACACTCATTTATGACAAAAACACTCAACAAACAGGTATAGAAGAGAACTTCCTCAACCTGATAACAACCCAGCTAACATCATATTTAACACTGAAAAACTAAATGCCCTCACCCTAAATTCAGGAATGAGTCAAGCATATTTAGTGTCATCAATGCTACTCACAGAGGTTCTAGCCAGGGCAACTAGGAAAGAAAATGAACTGAATTGCTACCAGATTGGAAAGGAAGAATTATAACTGTATCTACAGATGACATGATTTGTATATAGAAAATGTTAAATGAGTTCAGCAAAGTTGATGGATACAATATCATGGTACAGATATTAACTGTATTTCTATACAATAGCAATGAACAAGCTGAAAATGAAACTAAGAAAACAATCCCCTTTACAATATCATCAAAAGGAATAAAATACTTCACCTAGAAATGGTTTTAACAAAAGAAATGTAAAACTTATACCCTAAAAACTACAAAACAGTATTGAAATAAATTAAAGAAAACCTACGTATATGCAAATACACCCAAGGAGCAGTTGGAATCCAATGATGAGATTAGGTCAGAGATTGGTGATATTATATGATTTTATTTGTTAATTGAAAAATAAAAACGTTAAATTGATACATGGCTCTTTCAAAATTATCAAAATGGCTGAGTAATACTGGCATGTAGCCATGCTTTTCTTCTTACTCCTAGAGTGGGTTGACATTGCAGAGGCTGATTTTTCAAGTCTATCCTTTAAAAGTTAGATACGATTTTCCTGGCAACTTTTCAGAAGTGACTGAAAAGGTATCACTGCAAGACAGTGGTTGGCATACTAGTGACTTAGAGAGACTCAAAAATGCAAAAATAAGATACTTTAATTCCTGAATATGTGAAAATACCACCTCTTCCAAAGATGTCTCTAAGTATCAGAAACTCATTAAGGTTTCCAAGTTTTGTTTGTAAATATCTTTTGAATAAATGATAAAAGACTATTATAAAAGTTTACAAAGCAAATTGACTAAAGATTTAAGTCTTAAAATAAATTAACAACTCAAATAATTTTCACGAGCTGAATTCCCCAGAATACCTCCTCTCCTACTTTAAGGCCTTGTGTGCAATTTTTGAGTGTATTCTGAACTTTCAAAGAAATGTAACCCTTTGAAGAATTTTATTTTCACTTGTCCTTCTTGGGGTTGTGTTAGTCTTTGGCTTTTAAGATTTCTTTTTCCTTTAAAAGTTCTTGCTTAACTTTACTTTTAATTTCGGCAACCACATCCATCTATCTATCTACCTACCTACCTATCTATCTATATCTACCTATCTATCATCTACCTACCTAATATCTTTATCTATATATTTACATCTAAATATATCTATATCTATAGCTAGATATCTCTATATATCTCTAAATTTATAATAACTTATTTTTTTCCCTGATTCCCTTGTCCCAATATAGCCTATGCTTATTTCATTGCTAGATACCTTCTCTCATCTCACTTATTCAAATCTTTTTAAGATCCTTTTTTCCTGTTTGCATTATTTCCTAAGGGATCACATTTGGTTTTTACTCTCTTCATTATCATTTCTTAGTGCTGAATTTTTTCAACTGTTCGATAAACCTTAATTCCATAATTATATTAATGAAGAAATATATATTTGTGATCATTTTAATCTATCACCGTTGCCTTTTGTCACTGATGAAAAGGGCTGACAGCCAGGCTTTTATGTTGATGACGCATGCCATTTTCGTGGCTCTACTTTGGAGTATCTAAACGAAGTGGAGTCGGAAAGGCAGGCTGTCCTCTCTCATTTTAAATAAAGTTTATACTATCAAAACATAATCTCCTATTTGGAAGTCCTCCTTTCTTCCATGCAAGTTAATCAATTTATTAAGAAAGTATTTTCCCAGTTCACCTGAGGCAATATATTCTGTTGCACACGTTGGGTAGATAGAGTGCCGTGGAAGTCAGGGATAGATGTGTAGAGGAATATTGTGCAAAAGGTGTTCCAAAAACTTTTAGAAAATCACTTTTACCTCTGTCCTCTTCCTAGTTTAGATATCCATAATTATCTGCTCCAGGATTTTTTCTACAATGAAAAATAGCTCTTGCCTATAGAAGAGTCTTCTCTTGTAAATACTCTGAGTGATGTCCTTTGCCCCTACATGTCCATCAGTGTGGTTCTCCCTACATTCTGTCTTCATGAAATCCATCAAATGAATGCATCAATGATTTTAGCTGCTTTTCTTGCTTGCGATTCTCAGGGGTTTTTTTAATTTGTTGTATTTTGAAATCTTTTTATTTTTTTTGATGCTTCAACAGTGTTTTGTGGGGGAGAATAGCTAAACATATGCTCAGTCAGACCCTTGCAAATAGAAGATCCATAATAGCTTTAGAGTATAAGTTATTACACACATGATTTACTTTTTCCCATTTTTATATGGAAAAATATTTTAGGAGGAAACATTTTTAATACTCAACTGAAGTTATTCTATTTCAAGGGATATAATTAATATTGTACAAACTACAAATTCAAGCGGTTGTCATCTCAAATTGCATTTATTAAGTTCCAAAGATAAAAATCTGAAACTTCTTTGCCCCCCTTACTATTTTAATATTTGTGTGAACTAGTAAAATGAATCATGTACACTTAGTTTCCAAACCTGATTCTGAAACTTACTTGCTCTGAGACCTGAGGCAAATTCCTTAGACCTTAGCTTCCAAATAGGGGTACATTATGCCACTAGACCTTGCTTGATGTAGGGGTACATTATGCCACTAGACCTTGCTTGATGTAGGGAGGAATAAATGGCATTAAATTAGATTTTTTTTTTACCATGGATTAACATATTTTAAGATGTCAAATTTAAATGAAATTTTTGATTTCTCAATTAGAATATTAAATAATGTGCTATTAGGGAAACAGCAATAGGTTCATATATAATTAATATTCATATTCTTTCCAGTCTCTAATGCGAAACACAATACTCTTATTTATATGAAGATTCTTTACATTGCAGTGTAACATTACCTATTTGGAAACTGAACTAACACTGTATCTCTCAGGAAGAGAAGCTCCTGTTTCCTTAATTTTGTTTTTTTGTTTTTTGGTTTTTTTTTTGCAGTACGCGGGCCTCTCACTGTTGTGGCCTCTCCCGTTGCGGAGCACAGGCTCCGGACTCGCAGGCTCAGCGGCCATGGCTCACGGGCCCAACCGCTCCGCGGCATGTGGGATCTTCCCGGACCCGGGCACGAACCAGCATCCCCCGCATCGGCAGGCGGACTCCCAACCACTGCACCACCAGGGAAGCCCCCTGTTTCCTTAATTTTATACCATTTATTTATATACCATGGATGTCATTCAGCTATTCTTAGAGGGGATTTTCTTTGCTTGAATTACTTCACTAATTTGTTCAGCATTAACCTTGTTTCCCACATGATGAGAATGTTGTTCTTTTATATACACACAATCATGTAGTTATGCTGAATGTTTCAGCCCTCTCTACTTACATATTCATTAAGTATAAGAAACTCAATTCCAGTTATGTCTTAGGGTGAGTTTTTCAAGCGGCTACTGCTTTTGATTCTCATTCTGCTTATGGTAGTGATTATTAGAAGTCATCGTTAAATATTTACTTGATGTTTACGATACGCTAACTAGTAGGTTTCCTTGAAACTTAAAGAGGCACAGCATGGTATCTAAACCAGATATGAAAAACCACATAAGGCATTGGTTATAGTTGAAATTTTCAAAGTGAGATGAAAATAATATTTATATGAATAGAAATATTCTCCACTAATTTGACTGCTTATTTTTGGCCAACATGTAAATATACAAACATAATATTTATATAATATGCATGGATTCAGTAAAATGGCTTCTCCAGATAAACTGTTCCAAGTATTTTTAGGGTTGATATATTTGGGATGTGGAGCAAAGATATGACAGAATTATGTATTTTATGGAATTCATTATTGATTTCTTCTGCAGTTGTTTTAATACTTGGCTTCCTTAGAGTTGGGGAGGAGATGATTGGATTTATAGCTAAACAGCTTTGTGATTCAAAAAACTCTTGCATGTTAACAAATTTCAGTATGCTAAGATTGTATTATCCATGGAACTTTGGTCTCCTACATGAAGTATCTGAGAGCTATTGCAAGAAAGAAAATCTGTCTTGAAAAATACTGTATTAAATAAACAGTGCTGTATTATTAAACATCCATATTTATAAAAGCAAAATATAACTATGGTATACTTTAGAAATAATAAGGGATCAAGTGCTTTCTCCACTCTAATTTGAAAATCTTCCACAATATGACATCATAGTTATGTAGAAGAAGAGATTTTTAGAATACCTTTGGAACTAATGTCTAGCATAACTCAAGTGATATTTAGTCTGAAAGTTTCTGAGAAAAGTGAATTATCTGTTTGAAGGTAGGCAGCATCCATTGTTTTCCTTCTATTGTATGATCTTGTTAAAAAGTAAGCCCACTTTAAGGAAAATCTCTACATGACTTTCAATGAAAAAAAAAGTTTTCATGAAACATACCCAAGAATAGGTCCAAGAATTGTTTACACTTTGAAAATCTGTAGCAATATTTATAGGGACTTTGCTTCTATATTATTAAACATATATATATATGTCTAGAGATATAAGGTGCACTTTTAATGAAACAACTAGGTTATCCTGAATATTTGCTATTTTTATTATTAGCATTATATCATTTAGCAGTGGCAAATATCTGAAAGTTTCAAATCAAACTGGCTTAAACAATAAGAATTTTTGTTTGTTTGTATTTCTAAGCATGATGTCTAGAGGTAGAGTGGGTTCCAGAATTGCGTGATGCAGCAGTTTAATCATAGACTACCTTTCAGCCTCCAGTGTCTCATGCTCAATGTGAAAAGACTTTGCTTTGAGCTGGCCTCCCCTGGTGTTATAAATATGGCTCCAGCAGATATAAATAAAAGTAACATACAGATATGGTAATGTTCAGAGGAAGAATGGAACACCATGCTTATGCACCTCCTTGACAGGAGCAGTGACCCTTTCTCAGGAGTTTTCTCAGCACTCTTTCTTCTACACTACACTGGCTAGTCTGGTGTATTGCTGAATGTTTGACCCAACAGATGCATGGGCTCACCATGACCTAGGATGAAATGGATATCGAGAAGTCAACCATAAAGACCTCTACACAGATGCCCTTATTTTGAGTAAAATGCTTCAGGAATCTTACCAATAATAACAATAACAGTAGTAAAAACAAGGAGGTTATCTTCTGCGTATCAAGGTCCTGATGGGTCTGAGTGGGCTCAACCTTCTGTCTTAAGGAACAAGGAAACCCAAGTAAAATAGCAATGAGAAGAAAAGCAACATGGGTCCACATGGCTTGTTCTAAGAAAGCAAGCTGATAAAGAATCAGAGTGGGCCTAATCTTCAGAATGCCTGTGGAAATGTCTTCAAGGAAATGTAGATGAGAAATGGATTACTCTTCTTTTTTTCTCTAGAGAATAACCAAAGCAGGTAACTTGAAGAAATTTCTCTACTCAGGAAGTCTCCATTTTCTACTGTTGACATTCAGATGAAGGACGTATCAAACCAACATAGAAGGCTGCTCAAATTAATTAACAAAAGTATACTGATGGACATATTTAGGACCTATTGCCCAATTTAAAAGGACATTTATATACAATATTATATAGCATTTCACATATATATATAGACACACACACTCTCACATTCTTTTATGAGATGGTTAATTTTATGTGTCAACTTGACTGAGCCATGAGGTGCCCAGATATTTGGTCAAACATTGTGCTGGGTATTTTTGTGAGGGTGTTTCTGGATGAGATTAACATTTCAATATGTAGACTGAGTAAAGCAGACTGTTCTCCCTAATGGGTGTGATAGGTGCCATCCAATCAGTTTAAGATCTGAATAGAACAAAGAGGCTGGCCCTCCCTGAGTAGAATTCCTCCTACCTGATGGCTTTTGAGCTGAAACTAGGCTCTCCCAGGTTCTTGAGCTTGCAGGCCTTCTAACTGGAATCACACCATCAGTTACCCCGGTTTTCAGGCCTTCAGACTCACACTGGACATGGTCTCAGGTTTGATGACTCATCCTGCAGATTTTGGGACTCATCAGGTTCCATAATCACATGAGCCAATTCCTTCTAATAAACCTCTTCCTCTCTCTCTCCCCCAACACCAAAATACATCCTAATGGTCCTGTTTTTCTGGAGAACCTCAACTAATAAGTGCTATTAAGCATAAATTCTTATCAGAGAAAACTCTTGTGTGGGGAAGGAGTATTGACATGATAAATTGTAACAGAAATGGTGAAACACAAATGATCAAATGTTGGTCTTCCATGAATGCTAATGTATCAACACAAAGTGCTGTGTTTCTCAGGTTGCGCTCATCTAGATTTTTAGCATTCTTATTTCTAAGAGTGTGAGTTCAAGTTAATATTTGGGGAAGACAAATTATTAAAGGCAATTATACAGGAAACATTATACTAATTATTTTACTTACGAGTCACTGTAGTTACATATTTTGAAATAGTAATGCTATTATGTTTTATATATTAAATTTATATTAATACTTAAAGACAGCAAAACATTTTTTAAAATATTTCTCTGGCATAATAATTTTTATCTCTAACTCATGAAAAATATACAAAATCTGTATTAAATCAGTCAAACTCTTCAACGGCTGACAGAATTTCATTCTAACTATAGCAACCTTCTTTTGTAAGAGTCTCTGACTACCTGAGGTATTTTTTATAGGGTATGTCATGTTCAGTAGTTTAAGTCAGGTTTCTACTGTTGGGAATTTTGTTATTTGAAATGCATTTGTAATACTCCCTTAGAAGTAGAATTTATGGATTAAAGAGTATTCATATTTTTTTAAATATGTTTGACACAGAATGACAAATTGCCTTACCAGAACAGGTACTGCTTTGTATCACACCAGCATTATAGAACAGGCTCACTGTCATCAAGTCCATTTTTATCACCAAAAATATTCATTAATTTGAATTTGGTTAGTTATTGGCTCTAATTGGTTATTAAAATTTCATCTTTTGTGTACTATTCAGCCAATTGTTCTACTGAGAATTCTGTATTGACGTGTAAGAGCTTTGTATAATTTAAAGGTATTAATGGTGTGTCACATTAAAAGGCATGCTTCTCGGGCTTCCCTGGTGGCTCAGTGGTTGAGAGTCCACCTGCCGATGCAGGGGACACGGGTTCGTGGCCCGGTCCGGGAAGATCCCACATGCCGCGGAGAGGCTGGGCCCGTGAGCCATGGCCGCTGAGCCTGCACGTCCGGAGCCTGTGCTCCGCAACGGGAGAGGCCGCAACAGTGAGAGGCCTGCATACCGCAAAAAAACAAAACAAAACATAAAAGGCATGCTTCTCTCAGAAAATTTAAAGATAGCCATCTATATGTTTTGTTTTGTTTTGTTTTTCTTTTTTTGTATTTAAATCTTAAGCATCTATCTTTATACATGCCATCAGGTAAGCATTTAACTTTTGTTTTTCCAAATGATCTGTTATCAAATAAAAAATACACTTTGGTCATTTTTTAAACTATAGACTTGAAATGTCCCCTTTATCATAATAGTTAAGTATGTAGAGTTAGGAAACACAGTGTAATATCCCTTACTATCTGTGTGACCCTGGAAAACCTCAGAGACTCTTGGTCTGTGTCCTCAACTGTAAATGGGGATTATAACTGTGCATACCTGACACGGTTGATATGAGAATAACTTTATGCATGAAGAAAGCATGAAAAGAACCTGGTACATAGTTAATAATTATGAGCTAGCTAAATATACCTATATATTATAAATATGGAATATTCTTAAACATTAGGTCTTGTGAAAATTATTAACCCCTCTTTGACCTGTCTATACTTATACTAGAGCAAAATTTTATTTTTGTTTTATGATGTAGTCACCAAATTATGAGGTCAGAAATGTCATGCCATTCTGATTCAGATGTCTCCTCATTGTTCTTTCACAAATGAAAATTAGCATCATTATATCAAGTTTTCAAATGAAGAGGGAAGCAAACAAACAAACAAGCATCTCATTGGGATTTTTTACATTGTAATTGTATTAAAGGTAAAGATCAATTTGTGAAGATTTGACACATTTCAAAATTAAATCTTTTTGCCTAGGAACAGCAAAATCATGTAACTTAAAATATGTTGTTTCGTTTGTCATTCTACCAACTAAGCTGTATTATTATGAGAGAGCAATTTAAAAGGTCAAAATATTTACAGTGTGTGAAGTAGAATAATTGGTTCATCTTACAATTGAAAGAAAACATGATGGTATTTAGTAATTGATTTCTGCAAAGTGTAATTTTTCTTTGAGTGTAGCATGAACACAATTTGTATATATGGAAGCTGTATCTACTGAATAACACTCAAGTAGGCATTTAATTAACACACAGACAGTCACAATGCATATCTTGCTTTTGCTAATTGCTCTTCAGAGGCTATTTGGAGATATCCAAATAACACTCTCCCAAATCCCAAAACAATAGCAATCATTTCAACAAAATAAGGTCACCTTCCCTTGCTGCTAATGAGTAGTGCAAAAAAGTGACATAAGAAAGAACAATATCGCTGTTATGTACGTACCTGGTTTAAAAGAGACTTGTCAAAAAAAGGTGCAAATATGGATGTAGTGTCAATTTTGCAGAGTAGGAATTTTACTGTAGTTGTCTGCATTTGGAAAACTAACAACAAAAACAGTTAAATGTTACAGGTGTATACGTATCTATTTATTTATACTACCTTGTTGCAAGGAACTGCAATATATTTAAAGCCACAAGTTACTGTTTTAAAATTTAATAAGAGTAAGTAGTTTGTTCCCTCTTCTCCATTTAATTTCCAATACCTGTCCCTGAAACTTATTAAATTGTTATTGACTGTACATCTGTTAACCCAGTATCATAACATAATCTATCAAATTAGCAGGCTATCTAGTTCTGAGCAAAATCCATTTGTAAAATTCTATGGTATGCTTAAATAAGAAAATTTAGCCTCGGTTGTTTACATTAGAATTTTTACACCTCAAACTTTGACTTTAGAAAGATAAAAGCATATATTTGTTATACAGTAGACACAGACAGAGCAGCCTCCCAAAGGCAGCTGTATACAGAATCACTGCTGGAAAGCTTAAAAACTCAGAACTGCATAAGTAGAAGGAGACATTAGGAGACTTGACTTTTTCCTTCCTCTCCTAACATTTGCCTTCATTCTGAGGTCCTAGATCCTCCCCCTTAATGCTTCCAAATCTTGAAAGCAATGTATACTTTAACAACTTAAATACGGGGCAAAAATAAGCTAAAACTAAAAATGTCAGGACACATAAATAATTAATACATAAGAAAAATGATCAAAATGCTGTTATTACACGGTTCTTTTACAGAGAGGTTTTATCCATAATCAGTAACTTATGATTTTTAAAATCAGGATGATATTTAAACATTCAACACAAGTGTCGAAATAAATCCATATTGTACTCAAGTATTTTGTCCTCTTTTTTAAGCAGTTTAATTATAAATGAAGTTGTATATTGAATTCTTATGGCTCAAAATTTCTCCAAGAGGAGCACTGCAAAATAGGTGACTCTCAAATAATATTTCATAATTCCTAGTTTTTCTAACTTTGTCTTACAAAAACTATAATCAATAATTTCTTATTAATTAGGACCTTTTATTTTTGATATTAATTCAGTAATAAAATTGTAAGTAGCTCTGGGAGTAGTGTACGTTTATATTTTGCAAATTCTTGTAATTTTGGTAATTCAAGAAACATTTGTGTCCATCTAAATAAATCAGAATAGAAAAGAATAGTTTCCCATAGTGACAAACGTTTGCTATCATGACTGAAAAAAACTGATAAAATGCCAAAGTGAAGATACTAGCCATTCTGATGGCTTTGGAGAAATAAATGTTTTAAAATTTTTCAGGGAATAAACATTTGAAAAATGACTTCAAATAAAATGTCTCTAAAGCAAAACCAAGAGACACAAGTTTTTCTTCCTAAATGGAACCAATGTGCGAATGAGCATCATTCCTATTTCCTGTATACAACTGAATAAATTGATTTCTAGTGTCATGATATTTAAGTGAAATATAAGAGGTAGTGCTCAAACACTTAATACTGGAAGTGTTTCTGTATAAAAGAAGATGATGGAATACACGAGACATAAAGGAGTAGACTGGATGCAGCAAAGTGCTCCCACAATATAGATAACACCGGCAGCACAGAAAAAAAGAACCCAAGTAAAACATTTGTGAGTCATGAGTGGAGGGGAAAAAAAGCTAAAGATAAAAGCAGGGGGGCTTCCCTGGTGGCGCAGTGGTTGAGAGTCTGCCTGCCGAGGCAGGGGACACGGGTTCGTGCCCCGGTCCGGGAAGATCCCACATGCCGCGGAGCGGCTGGGCCCGTGAGCCATGGCCGCTGAGCCTGCACGTTCGGAGCCTGTGCTCCGCAACGGGAGAGGCCACAACAGTGAGAGGCCCGCGTACCGCAAAAAAAAAAAAAAAAAAAAGGCAGGGTCTCAGGAGACCTTCAAGATGGCAGAGGACTAAGACGTGGAGGTCAACTTCCTCCCCACAAATATATTAGAAATACATCTACATGTGGAACAGCTCCTACAGAACACCTACTGAACACTGGCAGAAGACCTCAGACCTCCCAAAAGGCAACAAACTCCCCACGTACCTGGGTAGGGCAAAAGAAAAAAACAGACAAAAGAATTGGGACGGGACCTGCACCTCTGGAAGGGAGTTGTGAAGGAGGAAAGGTTTCCACACACTAGGAAGGTCATTCGCGGGCAGAGACTGCAGGTGGCGGAGGGGGGAAGCTTCGGAGCCGCAGAGGAGAGTGCAGCCACAGAGGTGCGGAGGGCAAAGCAGAGAGATTCCCGCACAAAGGATCGGTGCCAACCAGCACTCACCAGCCCGAGAGGCTTGTCTGCTCACCTGCCGGGGCAGGCGGGGCTGAGAGCTGAAGCTCAGGCAACAGAGGTCAGATCCCAGGGAGAGGACTGGGGTTGGCTGCGTGAACACAGCCTGAAGGGGGCTAGTGTGCCACAGCTAGCCGGGAGGGAGTCCAGGAAAAGTCTGGACCTGCCAAAGAGGCACGGGACCATTGTTTCAGGGTGTGTGAGGAGAGGGGATTCAGAGCACTGACTAAATGAGCTCCAGACACAGGCACAAGCCATGGCCATCAGTGCGGACCACAGAGATGGGCATGAGACACTAAGGCTGCTGCTGCAGCCACCAAGAGGCCTGTGTGCGAGCACAGGTCACTCTCCACGCCGCCCCTCCCGGCAGCCTGTGCAGCCCGCCACTGCCAGGGTCCCATGATCCAGGGACAACTTCCCTGGGAGAACACACGGCGCCTCATGCTGGTGCAACGTCACGCCAGCCTCTGACGCCGCAGGCTCGCCCTGCATCCGTACCCTCCCTCCCTCCAGCCTGAGTGAGCCAGAGCCCCCGAATCAACGGCTCCTTTAACCCCATCCTGTCTGAGCGAACAACAGACGCCCTGTGCGAACACAGGAGCTTTGCAAACAAAAAAGAGAAAGGGAAGTCTCTCCCAGCAGCCTCAGGATCAGAGGATTAAATCTCCACAGTCAACTTGATGTACCCTGCATCTGTGGAACACCTGAATAGACAATTCATCTGAAAATTGAGGCAGTGGACTTTGTGTGATTTTGTCTGTATAGCTTTGCTTTTATCATACGTCCTAGGGTTCTGTCTGTTCGGGTTTTTTTGTTTGTTTTTAGTATAGTTTTTCATGCTTGTTATCATTGGTGGATTTGTTCTTTAGTTTGGTTGCACTCTTCTTTCTTTCTTTCTTTTTCTTATTACGTTTTCATTTTTAATACTTTTTTTAATTTTTTAATAACTATATTTTATTTCTTTCTATCTTTCTCCCTTTTCTTCTGAGCCATGTGGTTGACAGGGTCTTGGTGCTCCAGCCAGGTGTCAGGCCTGTGCCTCTCAGGTGGGAGAGCAAAGTTCAGGACATTGATCCACTAGAGATCTCCCAGCTCTACGTAATATCAAACAGTGAAAATCTCCCAGAGATCTCCATCTCAGTGCCAAGACCCAGCTCCACTCAACGACCAGCAAGCTACGCTGCTGGACACCCTATGCCAAACAACTAGCAAGACAGGAACACAACATCACCCATTAGCAGAGAGGCTGCCTAATATCATAATAAGGTCACAGACATGCCAAAACAAACCACTGGATGTGGTCCTGCACACCAGAAAGACAACTCATCCACGAGAACAAAGGCACCAGTCCTCTCCATCAGCAGGCCTACACAAACCACTGAACCAACCTTAGCCACTGGGGCAGACACCAAAAAAAACCGGGAACTACAAACCTGAAGCCTGCAAAAAGGAGACCCCAAACACAGTAAGTGAAGCAAAATGAGAAGACAGAGAAACACACAGCAGGTGAAGGAGCAAGGTAAAAACCCACCAGACCAAATAAATGAAGAGGAAATAGGGAGCCTACCTGAAAAAGAATTCAGAGAAACGAGAGTAAAGATGATACAAAATCTTGGGAACAGAATGGAGAAAATAAAAGAAATGATTAACAAGGATATAGAAGAACAAAAGACCAAACAAACAGTGATGAACAACACAATAAATGAAATTACAAATTCTCTAGACGGAATCAATAGCAGAATAACTGAGACAGAATAACAGATAAGTAACCTGGAAGATAAAATAGTGGAAATAAATACTGCAGAGCAGAATAAAGAAAAAAGAATGAAAAGAATTGAGGACAGTCTCAGAGAACTCTGGGACAACATTAAACACACCAACATTCAAACTATAGGGGCCCCAGGAGAAGAAGAGAAAAAGAAAGGGACTGAGAAAATATTTGAAGAGATTATAGTTGAAAACTTTCCTAATATGGGAAAGGAAATAGTCAATCAAGTCCAGGAAGTGCAGAGAGTCCCATACAGGATAAATCCAAGTAGAAACATGCCAAGACACATATTAATCAAACTATCAAAAATTAAATACAAAGAAAAAATATTAAAAGCAGCAAGGGAAAAACAACAAATAACATACAAGGGAACTCCCGTAAGGTTAACAACTGATCTTTCAGCAGAAACTCTGCAAACCAGAAGGGAGTGGAAGGACATATTTACAGTGATGAGAGGGAAAAACCTAAAACCAAGATTACTCTACCCAGCAAGATCTCATCCAGATTTGACAGAGAAATTAAACCTTTACAGACAAGCAAAAGCAAAGAGATTTCCGCACCACCAAACTAGCTTTACAACAAATGCTAAAGGAACTTCTCTAGGCAGGAAACACAAGAGAAGGAAAAGACCTACAATAACAAACCCAAAACAATTAAGAAATGGTAATAGGAACACATATATCGATAATTACCTTAAATGTAAATGGATTGAATGCTCCAACCAAAAGACATAGAATGGCTGAATGGATACAAAAACAAAACCCATATAAATGCTGTCTACAAGAGACCCATTTCAGACCTAGGGACATATACAGACTGAAAATGAGAGGATGGAAAAACCTATTCTATGCAAATGGAAATCAAAAGAAAGCTGGAGTAGCAATTTTCATATCAGACAAAATAGACTTTAAAATAAACACTATTACAAGAGACAAAGAAGGACACTACATAATGATCAAGGGATCAATCCAAGAAAAAGATGTAACAAGTGTAAATATTTATGCACCCAACATAGGAGCACCTCAGTACATAAGGCAAATGCGAACAGCCATAACAGGAGAAATCAACAGTAACACAATCATAGTAGGGAACTTTAACACCCCACTTTCACCAATGGACAGATCATCCAAAATGAAAATAAATAAGGAAACACAAGCTTTAAATGATACAGTAAACAAGATGGACGTAATTGATATTTATAGGACATTTCATCCAAAAACAAGAGAACACACTTTCTTCTCTAGTGCTCACAGAACATTCTCCAGGATAGATCATATCTTGGATCATAAATCAAACCTTGATTAATTTAAGAAAATTAAAATTGTATCAAGTATCTTTTCTGACCACAATGCTGAGAGTAGATATCAATTACAGGAAGAAATCCATAAAAAACACAGACACATGGAAGCCAAACAATACACTACTTAATAACCAAGAGATCACTGAGGAAATCAAAAAATACCTAGAAACAAATGACATTGAAAACACGACGACTGAAAACCTCTGGGATGCAACAAAAGCAGTTCTAAGAGGGACGTTTGTAGCAATATAATCATACGTCAAGATACAAGAAACATCTCAAATAAACAACCTAACCTTACACCTAAAGCAATGAGAGAAAGAAGAACAAAAAAAAACCCCAAGTTAGCAGAAGGAAGAAATCATAAAGATCAGGTCAGAATTAAATGAAAAAGAAATGAAGGAAACAATAGCAAAGATCCACAAAACTAAAAGCTGGTTCTTTGCGAAGACAAACAAAATTGATAAACCATTAGCCAGACTCATCAAGAAAAAAACGGAGAAGACTCAAATCAATAGAATTAGAAATGAAAAAGGAGAAGTAACAACTGACACTGCAGAAATACAAAGGATCGTGAGTGATTACGACAAGAAACTTTATGCCAATAAAATGGACAGCCTGGAAGAAATGGACAAATTCTTAGAAAAGTACAATCTTCTGAGACTGAACAAGGAATAAATAGAAAATATAAACAGACCAATCATAAGCACTGAAACTGAGACTGTGACTAAAACTCTTCTAACAAACAAAAGCCCAGGACCAGAGGGTTTCACAGGTGAATTCTATCAAACATTTAGAGAAGAGCTAACACCCATCCTTCTCAAACTGTTGCAAAATATAGCAGAGGGAAGAAGACTGCCAAACTCATTCTATGAGGCCACCATCACCCTGATACCAAAAGCAGATAAAGATGTCACAAAGAAAGAAAACTACAGACTAATATCTCTGATGAACATAGATGTAAAAATCCTCAACAAAATACTAGCAAACAGAATCCAACAGCACATTAAAAGGATCATACACCATGATCAAGTGGGGTTTATTCCAGGAATGCAAGGATTATGCAATATATGCAAATCAATCAATGTGATACACCATGTTAACAAATTGAAGAAGAAAAACATATGATCGTCTCAATAAATACAAAATAAGCTTTTCACAAACTTCAACACCTATTTATGATAAAAACTCTCCAGAAAGTAGGCATAGAGGGAACTTACCTCAACATAATAAAGACCATATATGGCAAACCCACCACCAATATCGTTCTCAATGGTGAAAAACTGAAAACATTTCCACTAAGATCAGGAACAAGACAAGGTTGTCCACTCTCATCACTATTATTCAATATAGTTTTGTAAGTTTCAGCCACAGCAATCAGAGAAGAAAAAGAAATAAAAGGAATCCGTATTGGAAATGAAGAAGAAAAGCTGTCACTGTTTGCAGATGACATAATACTATACATTGAGAATCCTAAAGAGGCTACCAGAAAACTCCTAGAGCCAATCAATGAATTTGGTAAAGTAAAAGATCATAAAATTAATACACAGAAATCTCTTGCATTACTATACACTAATGATGAAAAATCTGAAAGAGAAATTAAGGAAACACTCCCATTTACCACTACAACAAAAAGAATAAAATACCTAGGAATAAACCTACCTAAAGAGACAAAAGACCTGTATACAGAAAACTATAAGACCCTGATGAAAGAAATTAAAGATGATACAAACAGATGGAGAGATATACAATGCTCTTGGATTGGAAGAATCAACATTGTGAAAAAGTCTATACTACCCAAAGCAATCTACATCTTCAATGCAATCCCTGTCAAACTACCAATGGCATTTTTCACAGAACTAGAACAAAAAATTTCACAATTTGTAAGGAAACACAGAAGACCCCGAGTAGCCACAGTAATCTTGAGAAAGAAAACAGAGCTGGAGGAATCAGGGTCCCTGACTTCAGACAATACTACAAAGCTACAATAATCAAGGCAGTAAGGTACTGGCACAAAAACAGAAATATAGATCAATGGAACAGGATAGAAAGCCCAGAGATAAACCCAAACACATATGATCACCTTATTTTTGATAAAGGAGGCAAAAATATACAATGGAGAAAAAACAGCCTCTTCAGTAAGTGGTGCTGGGAAAACTGGTCAGCTACGTGTAAAAGAATGAAATTAGAACACTCCCTAACACCATATACAAAAATAAACTCAAAATGGATTAAAGCCCTAAATGTAAGGCCAGACACTATAAAACTCTTAGAGGAAAACATAGGCAGAACACTCTGTGACATCAATCACAGCAAGATCCTTTTTGACCCACCTCCTAGAGAAATGGAAATAAAAACAAAAATAAACAAATGGGACCTAATTAAACTTAAAAGCTTTTGCACAGCAAAGGAAATAGCCCTCAGAATGGGAGAAAATACTTGCAAATGAAACAACTGACAAAGGAATAATCTCCAATATTTACAAGCAGCTCATGCAGCTCAATATCAAAAAAACAAACAACCCAATCTAAAAATGGGTAGAAGACCTAAATAGACATTTCTCCAAAGAAGTTATGCAGGATGCTCCACATCACTAATCATTAGAGAAATGCAAATCAAAATTACAATGAGGTATCACCTCACACCAGTCAGAATGACCATCATCAAAAAACCTACAAACAATAAATGCTGGAGAGGGTGTGCAGAAAAGGGAACCCTCTTGCACTGTTGTGGGAATGTACATTGATACAGCCACTATGGAGAACAGTATGGAGGTTCCTTAAAAGACTAAAAATAGAACTAACATACGACCCAGCAATCCCACTACTGGGCATATACCCTGAGAAAACCATAATTCAAAAAATATCATGTACGACAACGTTCACTGCAGCTCTATTTACAATAGCCAGGACATTGAAGCAACCTAAGTGTCCATCGATAGATGAATGCATAAGAAGATGTCACACATATTTACAATGGAATATTACTCAGCCATAAAAAGAAATGAAACTGAGTTATTTGTAGTGAGGTGGATGGGCCTAGAGTGTGTCATACAGAGTGAAGTAAGTCAGAAAGAGAACAACAAATACCGTATGCTAACACATATATATGGAATCTTAAAAAAAAAAATGGTTCTGAAGAACCTAGGGGCAGGCCAAGAAAGACGCAGATGTAGAGAATGGACTTGAGGACACGGGGAGGGGTAAGGGTAAGCTGGGACGACTGAAAGAGTGGCATAGACATATATACACTACCAAATGTAAAATAGATAGTTAGTTGGAAGCAGTTGCATAGCACAGGGAGATAAGCTTGGTGCTTTGTGACCACTTAGTGGAGCGGGATAGGGAGGGTGTGAGGGAGACGCAAGAGGGAGGAGATATGGGGATATATGTATATGTATAGCTGATTCACTTCGTTGTAAATCAGAAACTAACACACCATTGTAAAGCAATTATACTCCAATAAAGATGCTAAAAAAAATGCAGGGTCTCAAAACCTTGACCTTCTCAGTATAGAATATTTTGTTAATGGAAATAAAGATGCATTTTGTTTTCCTTTGGACACTGTTACCAGAAGCTTAATGAAAGACTTCGGCTATGTTTTATAATTCAAAGGGAGAAAAGCAATCTTTTAAGATCTAAAACAACCTCCTTTATAGAGTATACCAAAAATTCGATTTCAAGTACTACGTCTATGGAAATTAAATCCTAGAGAAATATTAGTAGAGTCTGCAGATATTATAATGAAATGAAGAAATATTAATATTAAATTCACAATCGTTAAGTGCCTCCCATCATACCTCTTCTTTAAGAATGCTGTTTTATTCCATTTTAATGGGAAAATAAAAGAAAGAAAAAATAATCTGTCTCAAAAATACAGTTATTATGGGCTCTTTCACTTCAGCTCATTAATTATTGACTGCCCTCATTCCAGGCCAAATGTTCAAGCCACAATATCTGTCCTGGAAATCTACTGGTTAGGGAGACAAACATAAAAAGGTAAAGCACAGAATGATTACGATGAAGGAATACTTGAGGTGGAAGGCAAGGCAAGATACTGGCTTGGGTTTTAAAGACAATGTTTCTTAAGACACCTGCGTGTAGTGGTTAATTGTGTACGCTTTGGCTCTGGTGGGTGTTTTGGAGCAAACAACTGATTGATTGCCCTGTGAGTTGTCATTTGCCAGTAGAAGTTGGAAGTACAAGGTGAAGCCATGGTACAATCCAGGGCACAGAGGCAGGAGGGCCTGGCACTTTCAGATCATGGGTTCAGTGGGAGACATGTCTAAAGATCAGGTGAGAAAGGAGTCTGGAAAAGGACATACGGTCATGATATTAGAGAATTTCCTATTGTCTTGAACTTCTTTGATTCACAGAATGCTTAATGAATGCTTCACAAAGCCCACATTTCATATTTTGATGAAGTGTAAAATAACATAATTGGGTATTAGATGTTTCCCCAAGTTCTTTCCAGTCTGGAGTGAATGATTTTAATGGTCTTTCAGATCTAAATGCTAAAAGGTACCAGATAATGAAATCAAGGAAGAAACGTTATAGATTGACTACTTTTAACTTAACTTTTTTAACTTAACTTTTTTAAGTTAAATCCAATTTGTTCTAGTGTTAAGAGTAGACTACAGTTGCATTCTGTACTCCAGGAAATCCAAATGGGAAAGGGAAAAGTTTTTAAATAACTCTTTTGTATGTCACTGTTTTTCTCCAAACACTTAAGGTGAATACTTCATGATATGAAAGGCAAAACTGAATTCTGGGAGAATATAAAAATGAGTACTGAGAGGTAGCCTTCTTCACCCCCACCGGTTTAGAAATGTATACTTCCATCACAATATATGTACGCAACCTTCTACAAATAGATAGTACTTAACTCCTGACTCATAGAATTATCAACTTTCTACTCCTTCTTTCACCACATACTCCTTAACCGTTTTATATGTTGGACGTACCCCTCTGATGAAACAGTTCTAACCCAGTGCACATATTTTTCCTGTGAAGAAAAATGTGTATTGTATTACAATTATATATTTAAAGATTATAATTGATGTATTTCATTTTAGTTGTGGAAGCAAAGTAAAGGGGAATGGATGTTTTCTTCGGGGAGAGATTAGGAAAGTCACCATAGAGAACTCTTTAAATTGGGACTTGAACATGGAGAACCACAGCAAGTGGCACTGAAAAGGAAAACTGTTCAAAGTGTGGAGGACCTGATTCTCACGATAAGGAAACTGGACTTTATAGTGTAGGTAATGCCAAACTACTTGAAGTTTTTAAACTATGGGTGACATTTGATCTACATCCTGTATCATAAAAGTAATTGAATTGGATAGGTAAGAAAAATGGACAGAGAATCCAATTAGAAATCCATGGCAGTAATGCAAATAAAAGAGTATGATAACCTAATTAAGGTAACAGCAGTGGAATAAAACTAAAGGATCAAAAAAAAAAAAAAAAAAAACAGGCCACAAGATGTAATGGGGTAAGAGCCAACATCCAAAGAGCTATTTCTAAGTCAGAATGAGAAGTTAGTGACTAATTTATAAAGGGCAGGATAAGAGATGGATTGATGTGAAGTGTAATAGATTGTCTAATTTGAGATACTAATGATACAGGTGAAGTAGAGAACTTAGGTTTAGAAGTAGATTGGGGAAGTAAGGGGAAAAAAAGAGTTATGTTTTCAACAAAATAACAGTAAACTACCAGAAAGATATGTAGGTAAAGCCATCTGACCTCTGGGTATGTGACTCTGCAGCTCAGAATAAAGATCTCAATGGAGTATATAGATGTGCGGCAGTTAACATTTAGTTAATGGTAGGGAACCATATACTCAAAAAAAGTAGAGTAAATATGAGGTCCAAGTTTATAACTCTGGAATAAGAACTAAGAACTTAAAATAAACCTTTGAATTTAAGAAAGTTGGGATAACAAATGACTTTATTCAGGCGCTGAGGATAGTCAGAGGAAGTAAAAGGGAAGGGAGAGACAAAAAATGCTTTACTTTTCAGGAAAGGGAAGATTCAGCTCATAGAGGAGGTAATATAGAAGGAAATATTTCTTTAAGATAGCATTCATCTAAGAATGTTTGTGAAATAGGTCACTAGAGTCCACTGGTCCCGTTTTGAGAATATTTCAGTAACACAGAAATTCATAAAGATAAAATCATTACATCATGACTAAGATTCATAATGTCTTCAAAGTACTTGACCTTGTCTTCCCCAGAATACATGGTCTCAGTTGGTCCTTTTGGTCATGCCAACACACTGCTAAGAGTCTTTCATATCAATGAGTATTTTCACATATTCAGTTAATTAGCATCACTTCTCTAGATGTCATAGAATTTGTAATTTTACAGATAAAGTTAGCTGTTTGCTTCTGGAAGATTTATCATAATTTTTTAAAAAGAACAGAACAATTACACAGAATATTAATGTTTCCTATACCCACTTGGAAGGAGCTTGCGATCAGCTTCAGTTGATTATTCAAATATATCAGTGTCATGTGTTCACTGATAATTCTGAAATTATTTGATTTTGGATATGCTGCCAGTTAGAAAAATACATCCAATAATCTTATAACTCTTCACAGTAATATTTTGATCATATTTCTTTGAAACACTTATAATAAGATGTTCCTATACACATTTGTGATTTATGGAATAATAAAGTGTCATTGTATGTACATAAATATTATATAACCACTGTTTGAAGACTACTGGTACGTAAAAATCTATTTGCATGGTATTCTCTACACAGTTAGCCAGCAGATACTATAGTGATTTTTTTTTTTTGGAAAATGATAAGCTACAAGAGTAAACAAATTCAGCTCACAGATGCTGTAATGTTCAAGTTAATTGCTATCATTTCCATGTAGAGATGTTCAAAAGAAAAAGCAGCAATTCTAGTACTAGCTATTAAACTAGCTTATCTATTACAGCAACAGCTACTATTTATTTTGTTTTTGCTTCACGGCAGGTACAATTCATATTGTATTGTTTTAGGCACAGATTTATAAAATTTTCTCCACAGGTAGTCCCATTAGAGAAAATGTTTGCACTCAAATACCCACAGAGATTCTTTTATTATTTGTTAATATAGAGCATTACAGGAAAAAAAAAAAAAACCTTAATGTTCCATGTGCTAAATTAATTAACAGTAGAGTGACTTCAATAATTAGGCTTTCAAAGAAACCAAAAAGGATGAAAGCTCTATTAACAATGATTTTCATGAAGCATTATGCCTTCTGATTCTGCTCTTGTTTCTTGGGGCTAGTGGTGCTGCAAATATGAGACTTTCCACATGTGTTCATCTATCAAGCTATGTTTGCTCTTTGTTTTAAGTCCTGGGGATGCTGTGGTGAAGAAAATAGACAAGACATCTCTCCTGGAGTTCACGTTCTCTTGAAGAAGACAGACAAGGAAAACAGTACATATACAAACACCTAAATACATGATGATCTTTTCACAGTGTTCATTTGCATGGAGGAAATAAAGAAGGTAAGAGAGATACAAAGGAAGGCAGCCTTAGGTAGATTGGAATGACCACCTAATATCTTATGAACAGGTGATGTTTTGGCAGACATCAGACTGATGAGAAAGAACCAGACATGTTAAGATCCGGGGGTGCACTTTCAGGTAAAATAAACACCAATCATAAAGACTAAGCTATGAACAAGCAAGAGAAAGAAATTCAATGGGTTGAATATACTGAGTGAGGGAGTGATGAGTTGGTGAAATAGATAAAGGGCCAGTGGTATTGGGTCTTGTGGGCCTTGGTGAGGAGTTTGGATTTCATGCTAAATGCAAAACAAAGGCATTAGAACATTTGCAGCAGGGGGATGGTTTAAAATGCTATAAAAATAAATACTTTTAACATTATGTGTTGAACAAATGGCAGAGGAGAAAGTTTAAAGCCAAAATTGATATAAGAAGCATATTGTAAGGTACTGGAGTAGAGTTGAAATAGAAGGAATGGGAAGAGAAAGAAATGGTTGAAATATATATTTTGTGGATCAGCTGAAGATAAGTCCCTTAGATTGATTCTATTTCACTTCTCTAAATTTTAACTTTGGGAAATATGACTATTCTCTTAGCCCTTATAAAGTTTCAGCAACATTTCTTTTTTTGTTAACAAAAGACTGGAGAAATCAAAATCCCTAACTATTATCTAACTTGAAGTCCTTCTGTTACAATTAGTAGGCCTATTTTTCATTTTTTCCTCTTAATGAAAAGGGAAGTAGCTGTTTACCATCATCCATACATTCTTTTTATAAACTTCAAATCTATTATTAAGCGATCCTTAAGCTTGTGATGCCTAATTGAAGTGAAGCATCAGGATTAATTATTTGAAGCCAAAAGCACTTGAATATGACTTAGTAATTTTACTGACAAAAATAACCTGGCAACCATCCATTATCAAACCAAAAGAATGAAGACCATTTTATGGAAGCAACTGAATCAGTAAAAAATACCAGCAAACATTATGAAAATTTTTAGAAATTTGGCTATAAAGCCATTTCAGTGTGTGCCAGTCGACAAGAGGGAATATACATGTGTTTGCAAAATGAATGTTTGTAATAGCATGTTCTGGAAACTAGGGTAGCAAATCCCAAACAGTGTCTCTGAATTCAAAGAGATAATAGGCCAGAGGGAGATTTAGACAAGTGAACAGGCAAAAACAGAAGACTATGGTGAGTATTCCAGATAATGAAAAGAACAGGGATTATGGAATCCTCTGTGTGGAAATAGGATGAGTCTATTGGTGGTGAGTCTAAGGTGAGATCCAAAGGAGGAGTTAGAATCATCAAGAAAAAGAGAAAACAGAGAAGATTGTGGAAGTAGAATGCAGAATAGGAACTAGTAGCTGCACAAGCCTGCCAACAGTGTGGAAAATGGCCTGAAGGGGAAAAGACTGAAGTCAAAGAAACTGGTTAAAATTTGTAGCCATAAATTATATGTCCACATGAATCTTTAAATTTAGTCATTTTATTTGAGACCCTCTCTTAGATGGAGAGAGTAGGGGGAGACCAGGAGTTGTGGGACCACCCTCTGCATTATGAATATAAATGTCCCTTATTCTCTCGCATTTTTTTTTTCTATTTCAGTTACAGAGGATAACCTCTACCAGCAAACACTGGGTTTGAAATCAGAGCTATCTGGGTGAACAAGCAAATGTGAATCTAAGGTAAGGTATCTAGTACTGTTTTCTAGTGTCCTTTGTATTATGTATTCTTTAAGTCAGTTAACTTTATGCATTCCAACTTTATGGTTACTAGTTTCATTCAGAAAACATTTCATGTATGACAAATCTGAAATCAAAGTTTGCTAGTACAGTTTTCTAGTATCATTGTTCATCACAGATACTTATTCATCCCATTGGTATATTTACTAGTTTTGATGTAAAATATTATATGTTTGTTAAGGTGCCCTTGGTGTTTTTATAGCATATCAGTTCCCTATAAATGATAGGTCACAAAGAACTTGTTAGCTGTGATTTGTTGAACTTTATCATGGTAATACATGAATATTATAATAAATTCTGAGATTCTCAGTAAAATCCTAAATGCTGCAGTTTAAGTTTTGTACTAGGATATTTTTTCCAATCATTTCACTCTTTTAGAACAATAAGCAAAATAATGTATACTTACCCAAAGTTTTGAAGGTAGAGCAGTGTAGAAGTGTAGAAGTAAAACATTTTATATAATTGAAATATTACCAAGAACATACGATTTGCAGATATTGACTCAATTCTTAATTAACCATTGTTAATGTTGGCTAAGTAGGTTAATTGCTTTCGACCTCAGCTTCTCCATTTGTAATTTGGGAAAATAATGGTACCAAGTTAGTGCTGTTGTATTGATGAGTGAAAGATGCTGAAGGAAATTCTTTTTATGAACTAGAGGTCAGCAAATATTTTATTCCATTATAATTCCAGCATATACAATGTATTTTATTATTAATAGAAATTATTTTCCTTTTGCTATTAAACAATTTGTAAAGATCATTGGCTTTGAGAATATCCATGATTTTTTAATCATATTATTGTTTGAAGTTTAAAAAAATAAAATCTTCAGATTCTATTGTGACCAACAAATTGAAGGTATGCATTAAGTGTACTTTTCCTGGCACTTTGATACACTTTTTAAGCATTCTTGATTTATGTATATTAATGCATATTATTTTAAAAAATTGTATCATTTAAATTATTTTATTATCTTTAGGAAGATGGGCTTATTACTTATTATACTTAATAAATAAGTTAGAATATATACCAAATCTAATTTTAACACAACAATAGGAAGAATAATAGTCTCAAAGTCTGGCTTCTAAAAGAATAAGGAAACAGCTTTTCTGTATCTGAAGTATTTTCAATTTTCAAATTATGTGTTGTATTAGTAAAAGCAAGGAGAGGATAACAAATGATAATTCAAAAGTAATATAAAGAGAAAGAAAAGACAGAAATAATCTGAATATGAAAATTAAATTGGTGTTGATTCATGCTATCATTTCTTCCTAGCCTGAAATATCTCTTTCTTATATCTTACTGCAATTTTTGAGGTGTCCCACTTTAAAAAAAATCAATGAGCATTGAGGCAGGCAGATCAATATTCCTCCTACTCCCTCAAAGACGCCCACGTTCTAATACCTGGAACCTGTGACTATGTCACCTTACATGGCGAAGGGGATTTTGCATGTGTGATCAAGTTAAGGATTTAATAATGTGGTGATTATCTTGGATTATCGGTCAACCCAATCTAATTACAAGGGTCCTTACACGTGGAATATTGAGGCAGAAGAGTAGAGTCAGAGAAAGAGATATGATGATGGAACTGGGAAAGAGGGATGCAGTGTTGCTGTCTTTGAAGATGGGGGTAAAGGATCACAAGGTCAGGAATATGGAAGACCTAGAGGTGAAGAACAAGGAAACAGATTCATTCCTGAGCCTCCAGAAGGAAACCAGCCCTGGCAACACCTTGATTTTCACCCAGTGAGACCCATATAAGACTTTTAACCTACAGAACTGTAAGAATTCATAATTTATGTTGGTATAAGCCACTAGATTTATGGTAATTTGTTATAGTAGCAGATAGAAAACTAACAAAAGTGTGGAAAAGAAAGAGTGTATTACTGAAGTAGTGATGTTTAAGGCATATGTCAACATTAACAAAAATAATCAAATTATGATATTTTCCCTTATCATTTTAAAAGAAAATAATTATAGCAAGAAGAACTAAAAACTTTCACAAAATACCTAAAAAAGAAATCTTTCTCAGTTAATCAAATCAGTTCTTTTTTTCTCAGCAATATTCTCACATGGTAAAGGGACTAAAACTGTGGTAACATTATGGTTCTGTTATCAGAATAATTACAAATGTTACGTAAGAATATTACAGTTTAAACTAGAAAATTTAAACATGTGACTTTTCATGATTTAAAAAATAAAGTAAAATAGCATAGTGAAAAGAAAAATTGATAAAAAATGGAGTCAATCATAGAGTAACATTTTTATTTGAATATTAAGTGTGGTTTTACAGGTACTATGGGGTGTAGTACACTGTTCAAGAAGCTTTCTGCTATAAATAGGGTCCTCCCAATTTAGTGATTATTAGAGATGTTGGACATTCTTACTTGTTGACCCAGTTAGCATCAAGGAAGCCACATCCCCAAGGTATGAAGGCTGGGGGTGACAAGCGTGGGAGGCATGGAGTAAAATTAATTATTGCCAAACACCACCTCTATCTCCCCCCCATCCAAAATGTCGAAATCCTCAAAACTAATATCTAAGTTTATTAAATCAAAAATACTAGTTGACATGCTGAATGTGTGCTATGGGATATAAAACTTGTGAAACTCAAACTACTGTTATTTCTAAGGGGTTTCAATTGATTAGATGTAATCAAGGAATATGCTTTTATATAATTCATTTAAAGTGGTATAGGTGTAAATAATGTGTGAATTTTTAAAATCAGCCTTCATATATTCATACAGCTATAAATCATACATTCACGTAGCTACAAATCATATATTTATGCAGCTACCATTGGCTCTTTCCACCTCAAACTGTACATTTGCACCTCGCAAGCACTATACTGAAGAATAACTAATCTCTCGTCATCTAGTCTCTACATCGGGCTTTTTTGAAGAGAGAGCCATCAATTTACTTTTCTCCAGAGATAAAATCAAGGATACTTGTGGTTATATAAATTCCCCCAAGTAACAGTACTTCAAGGAAAAGCTAACAAACATAGACATACTTCACATCTGTTCTTCAGTATGGCTTTCCAACTTGCAAGAGATTATCAATGCAAATTTTTACCATTCTCAGAGTCATGGCTATCTTGATATAATCAAATACTTTTTTTATTCCAAGTGTAGTACATAAAAAGCCAGCTAAAATTTAAAAAAGAAACCCAATATGTGTTAATTCACGCAATAAAACTACTTTTTTAAAAACAAAAGTTTTTAATTCAGAACAGTGTTGATGACATTCCCCTTTTGTGTTAAGCAGAGGACACTATCCAGGTTTATATATTTAAACTTTGCTTACCCGAATGTTTATGTAGGAAATGCAGTAAGATTATATTTCCAGAATTTTAAGACTTTTATTACTTTCATTTTTGGGGGTATATACTTGTTCATGTATAGCCTGCAAACAATATCAAAGATGACACTCTCTATCTTAATTTGTTCTAAATTGTTATTCTACACTTTTTGGATAAGCAAGTTAGAACTGTGAAAAAGAATGTAGTATAAGGTAATATTATTCTCTGCTTTTATTATAATTTCAATTCTTGAACTGGAAAATTCCACTAAAATTTCCTTAAGAAAACTCAATGCTATAAATCTTCTCCAAACAATTTGTTCTTTAAAAATGACAGGTTTTGTACGTGCCTTGAAGTAATGGGTCCTGCCTATTTCATTTTGCTGTGTGTTGCTCAAAGTCTATAATAGAATATGGAACACATGTTCAGGGGGCCGTATACGTTTGTTGAAAGAATAAACATATTAAGAAATCAAATACTGATTAAAACACTATTATGTGGTGATAGAAGCAACACTTTTATACATTATATTTGTAACTTTCAAGGGGGTACAAATTCTCTTTAGAAACCTTCATTTGGATATAAGGAATGACACATTTCAGTCAATTTAAGACATAAAATATTTGGAAGAAATACATGTAATGGGTAAATTAACTTTCTATTCCATTCCCTATTTCTTCTTATACTTATTTTACATTTGCATCTAAAACAATATTTCTTAACATCTGTTAACTATGTGAAAAAGAATACTTCAATGACTTATCAAGATTTATCTTCCATATTAAATTTCTAACTCTGAAAGGGATTCTTAATATACAAAATGTGAAATCATGAGAATCATAAAAGAAAACTCAGGCCATTATTAAGTCTTTCAACTTGCTGATTTTAATTGTTCCTTTTATTTTTGCATTTCTTACTGGTGCCAGCTGTTCTCCCATATCCATCCCCTGCTTCCTCCATGGTAATGTGCATTTAGCTGGACAGTAGCACCTGGCTGATGATTTGGTTAATGATATATGAACAAAAGGTGATATTTACACGTTTAGGGTCCTATTTTTAAAAGCAAGGATCTTTTCTCCTTCCTAGAGGTGATATCCCCACATGCCCTGCATGTGGCTTTTCTTCTTCCTGCAGATGTGATGATAGGACCTGGGCTCACAGACAAAAGCTGTACTGATGACACACTATCAATCCTGGAACACTCTTCTGTGAACTGTTATTATATTATATATATATATTATTATTATATAATAATATATAGTTATATATATAATAATATAATATATATTATATATAATATTATAAATATTATCAAAGATAATATTTATGCTGTTTAAATGTTTGGACGAGCTATAAAACACATAATATTTATCTTGCTTAAATGTTTGGGGTTTCTTTGTTAGAGCAGCTTAATTTGACCTCAAACTTGGTGAAGAAAAACATAACCCCTGGTGTCCAGAATTAGACAATTATTAATTTGACTAAAGATAACACTGTTTCACATTTTGACAGAAATTGGTAATGGTTAGTTACATATAGTATAAGAAGTTTACGTGATTATCAAGTTAATTTCTTATTAGCCATTTTCCCATGTTCAGGTATAAATTCTATCATTCAGACTGTCATTTGAAAAAATAAAAATTGTTAACACATATCAATACACTTACACTTCTGTTATCTTTCTTTCCAATACTTCACATGCCTTTTTAAAGTCTACAGTGTTGAACAACCAACTATTAAAATGTGTAATTCATTTGTAAGTTTTCTGATAATCCTTAGTGACCTTGGATTTTCAGCTTTGTCAACCTCTCAACAACCACTTCTAAAAGTTAGATGAAAGAATTGGTCCCTCAAGAAATCCCTTAAATGATGTAAATTTTAAAACCCTTTCATGCATTACACTGCCAATCACTGTGGCTAATCCCATTCAAGCCCCATAATTAGTATTCCAAGGTAGGGATTCCCACCTGTACCATGTTGTACAACATCATGAAGTGGGGAGGGGTGTAGGGAAGAAAGGTTCCTGGCAGACCTCTACATGACAGAATGTGTGAATCAATTTTAATTAATTCTGCCTCTTTAAATCTGTCTGCTCTTTAGGAAAGATTGTTACCTGCCTCAGACACTATGGCAAGATAATTAACAGAAGCCCTGCTGGAGACTGATAGCACAGGCAGCAGCTGATACCTGTGACACAAACTCCCTGGCATCCAAGTGCCATAGAACTGTGAGGGGAAAGGACAAGGAGTGCAGTGCAACACTTACAGCGCACATTATAGCATGTTATTTATCTAGCATATAACCGAAATAAAGAAAATTGCTTCTAAAACACTGTCACTGTTCCAGCAAATATCTTAGACCATTCTGGCAAAGTGTCTCTAAATAGGACCGCCCACGGTTCCTCTCAGTAGCAGCAGCAGTGTGCACGTTGCCCTGCTTCCCACCCTACAGAAAATATGTCAAACAGAAAGTATGCCTAAATGAAAAAAAATAGAAAGTTGTAAATTACAAAAGTAAAGATTAAACATTATATTAAGTTCTCTAACATCCATCTATCATATAGTTTTTATTTTGTCAGAACCCGTCCTCTTTCCTTTTTCTTATAAAAATAAGAATTCTATTATTAGGTAGAATAGTATTAAGCAAGCCAAGTATACTTTGTTTAAACACTACTAATTTGACATCTTCTTTTCCAATTGCAAAGATTTGCTCATCTATTCAATGACAATCTTCATAGTTACGATAGCCTAATATTTATTTATTTATTTACTTATAGTGGTCAATGGAGGGGCCACAACATTTTATACTTATCTATATAATGAGAAAGGTAGCATGGCTCAGACAACCATCTCTATATTCAACACGCTTCCAAGAGTCACTATTTGTTGAGAATCTGTCATTCTCTAGTTTGTCCCAAATTTTCATTTCCATAATGTTCCATCAGATATCCTTTGAGGAGGCTTATATTTAGAGTATGTATTCCATATTTTTATTATCTATTGAGAAAAATAACAGGATTTTAAAACTGTGTAAGATCCTGACCATTATGCCATAAGGAAGGTGAGTAAACAGGCTCAGAGAAGTCAAAACGCTTAACTAAGTCATAAAGTTAGTGAGAGGTGGAATTAGAACTGGCAACCTGGGCTTCTAACTAGTGATCCAGTATGTACTTCAGTAACAAAACTGCTTTGCAATTTCAGAAAAAAAAAAATACTTAGGTTGATTTCAAAGAGGCCACCACAAACGGATTCTTTCTCCGAAAGCCTTATTTTACTCTTCCTAATTTATTTTCTTCAATTTCTAGTATACGCCTATACACTTTAGAACTGAAATGACATACTTTCCTGTCTCAGTTCTAAACAATTCTGGGAAAACTTTCTACCCTGCTTTTGTGCAAGACAAAAACAAAAACCCTAGGATTAGGCAAAATAATTTGCTTCTTGCCCCAGGAATTTGCTTCTTGAAGACTTAGGAGGATCTGAAAAGCATACTTATCAGGACTAAAGGCTTGCCTGTCAATGCTTGCCTCAATGCCCGTTCCTTTATTCCTCTATTCCTCTATTCATAAAGAGCTGTCATGCCATAAATTCCTTCCAAGCCAAACTAGTCCCTTGAATTGCAAGACTGGACTTAAAATTATCCAGATTAACAAATTATTTTTAATGAAACTCTATATGTATCTGTCCCTGATTTCTCCCTTCTGAGATGTCCTTAAGATTCTGTCAAGATGCTGTTATCACGTGTTACGCAAGTTCTCTAGAGAAGCAGAACCAACAGGATGTGTATTTATATAGAGAGGTTTATTTTAAGAAATTGCCTCATATGATTGCGGAGGCCAGCAAGTCCAAAATCTGCAGGATGGCCTAGAGACCCAGAGAAGAAATGAGGCTGCAATTCAAGTCCAAGGGCCTTATGCTGGCAGAATTCCCCCTTCCTTGGAGTAAATTAGTCTTTTGCTTAAGGCCCTAATGAGGCCCAGCCACATTATGGAGCACAATTGCTTTACTCAAAAGTCTATGGATTTAAATGTTAATTTCATCAAAACTATGTTTACAACAACATCCAGAATTATTTTTAAGACATATCTGGGTACTTGGGCATAGCCAAATGGACACATACATTTAACATCACATCCCTTAAGTAAATTAAATAAACTTAGTTTGTTTGACTGACATTTTTTCTAGGGGTCTTTCTGAGAAATTGACATCTGACACCTTCTTTACAAGCATTAGGCCTGTGTGAAAGTGTCATAACTAATAGCACAATTTGTTTTTTTGGTTAACTCTAGACTCTGCATAGAAGATAAGATTCTTGAAGGAAGGGAGTTTTTTTTAAGTGGAATATTCTCACTGCCTAAAACAATGACTAACGAATAGCAAGTACTCAATAGATACTTGAAAAATAGATGAATGAAAGAATAAATTAATAAATCAGTTATTATGGTATATTACTTGCAGAGAAGGAGATTGCATTTTCAAAACCACCTCATTATCTAAACATATGTACTGTGGAAATTCTCTTGCACTGCAGTAATTGAAATTCAGTACGAACAAGACACAATTAGAGCATAACCTCCTATGTGTGTAACACAAATATCCAGACCCACAACACACACAAAAAGCATTCACTACTTTTTTTTATTATGATTGACAATAATTTTGTTCCTATGGGAAATTAAATTTAAAAACTCTTTTCATTATTCATGCAAATATCAGTTGTTCTGGTGATTTGTTTTGCATTCTTATATTGTTTCACAAATAGGGCTCAAACAGTTTGTTATCCCTTAGATATAATTGTCTTTTTGTCATACTTTTCCTTAATATTGCCTCTCATTCCTTAATAAATGACATTTTAAAGATTCCAGACTTATCACTCATATTTACCGGTCTCCATCTCAAAAAACTCCAGGTAACAAAGATAACTGAGCATCAAATTGATGTTCCTCTGTTCATGAAGACTCAAGAAGTAGTATTCTTCCTGATTTATATCCTGGATTTTAAAACATTCATAGCACTTCATACTTAAAATATTTTTTACTTATGTTATCCCTTAAGGGAGGAGATATGGGGATATATGTATAGCTGATTCACTTTGTTATAAAGCAGAAACTAACACACCATTGTAAAGCAATTATACTCCAATAAAGATGTGAAAGAAAATCTTTACAAAAACCTGTTAAAATGAACTCATTTTTCGTATTTCAGTAAAGAATGGAAACTGCCTGGAGAAGGGATATCCTTACATAGTTCTATGAAGGGCATGCATCCTGGGATATGCCACCTTGGACTCTAATTACAAATGAATGAATATCTACAATATTAAGTGCTATGTAAATGCTGGTCAAACTGAACTAAACTTTTGCAGTAAGATTTTAAAAGACTCACTGTACTGAAGCCTTCTATATTTTTGACTACACGAGAAAATATTTTTCTGGGTTCATCCTTCTACTCTGAGCATTAAGAAATGATCTAGAGGCTCATGATAAGGATATCACAATAATATCTTTGTGCCTTATCTCCCAAATCTCCTATGAACTTACCAGTACGAATAGGCTTTACTATTTATGCCCAACACTAGGCATGCGTGCAAACGAGTATTTTACTTTTTGATTCAGGAAATTCTTTAAACCAATCTATCTATACCAAGAGTTAGCTCATCTGGGAAAGCAACACTTCTGTCAGTAAAACTGATCTTTTAATTGGTCATTAAAAATGGTCTTCAAATTATTTCTCCTGTTGAATTCATAATTAACTCTAAAAAAATTTATAATAAATAACAAAAAGTAGGGTTTTTCCCATAAAGCTGTTCAATTACAAATAATAACTGTGTATAATTTACTGTGCCTTAATAATAATTATACCTTAATCTACAGTTTTTCAAACACACACACACACACACACACACACACACACACAATCTAGCCTTAAAAATGAAATTGTTCCAGGTTATACAACTAGTCAGTTCCAGGTTATACAACTATCAGTTTAAACTGATAAAGTCAATTACATCTTACTTAAAAACTCAGCCTATGCTTTAATACTAATTGTATGTGTGTGTTCACACCTGCACATGTGTGCATATTGGTTTAACCTATTTTTTCGATATATGTACATAAAGGAAGTCAGGTTTTTTTTAAAGTGCCTGTTTCTTATGTAGAAGGAGTAATAATAATTATATGAATAGTTTCTAACTGATCTTCCCTTTGGTGTTAAAAAAGAGGAAAATCAATTTTATCATACAAATTTTTTGGCATTTACGTCTGCTTCTCAGGCAATGGCTCTTAAAAAATAGTATTACATCCTTGTCTTTTAAGGTTTTTTTTAATAAATAGTGTGATAGAATAGCATTATTTATTTTTTAAAAAACTGGCGAGTCATTCATTTTATGTTAAAAAATTAGACTCACTCATTACTCTTAATGATTTACATTCCAATATAATTTCCTGAGTAGGGTAAAAAGTTATATCACCACCTTTTTATCAAGGGAACCATTTATAACCTTGAAACTTGAGGTGAGACCACTTGAATTCACATTGCTTCATGATCAGTACTGAGAACTGAGATCATTTGTGCCACATTGATATCTGTTTTGTCCAGGACATTCTTTTCTAGGAAGATAAGGATGTAAATTAATAATTTTACTGTTCAATTCAGGAAATTCCTGTGAACACATTTATCTGGACAAAGAGCTTATTCATCTGGGCAAACAAGTCTCTTATCAGGATATTTGTTATCTTACCTGAGCAAACAATTTTATTTTCAAACAACAATTTTATTTTCAAACAACAATTTAGTTATCATGACTTGTTTTGAAATCCACACCTTTTCCTGCAGGCCAGTTCTAAACTAGGATGTTATAAACTTTGCTCAATTCCACTAATAAGAATCTTCATATCTACCTTGATTCTACCTAGAATCTACTTTGTTTATATCAAGAATCTTGATATTCTACCTCACCGCCATAGGTCTAATAAACTGTGCTTAACTTGTATGTGTATGCTTGTGTGTGTGTGTGTGCGTGTATGTGTGTGTGGTCTTTTGGAAAGTCAAGACTTGACAACCTACTGGCTTTTCATCTGTGCTGCAATCTAATAACCTAAGAATGTCTTCATAAATATATTGAATAATTGAACATTCTTATACCTTAAGTATATCACTAAAAAATGGACAAAAGTCTGAGAGCCACTTCTGTAAGACTTTACCTTTCCTCATGTATTAAATGATAAAAAGCTGCCTTATGTCTTATGTGACTCAGTGGGAAACATATTTCAATGTGTTCTATTTTCCTTTAGTTCAAGTAACACAATGATCAGAAGCTATCAATATTGAAATATCAAGGGAAGCACAATTCACTTTTACACCTTCCTGTTTGGATTATGATATTGATTTGTGAAATAATGTCAAAGAAAATAGTTATCATCTACTCATAACTTAATTGTAAACATAACTGAATATATTTAAATAATTAAATATGGTCAGTTCTGTTACAAATGTTTGAATGTCAATTCCCACAGACACATGAAAAATGAAATGTACCAATGGTCCTTGCACATGAGTTTCACACACTTTTCTTCTTGAACCTCTGAACATTTGTTCAGTGAATTCATTCTCTAGTGACTGTTCAGTCTTTTGGTTTATAACCTATAACAGCAAGAGTATAAATCTTAAAAGACGGACACACATGCCATTTCTTCCATTGTGCCGTAGGAATGGAAAGCTAGTGGCTAAAGATGTTTCAAATTTAGATAAAATTTGATTGTTTTCTTTCTGATCACTGAGTGATCATTTCATTTCTAAAATTTAGCTATGTTTATTTCATCAAGTGAAATAAACTCCATATATGTAATACAATATCTTAGAACCACAAAGAACATACAGTTTGGGGGAGTAAACAATAATTAAGATACAGAAATTCAACCAATTTCCTTATTCATTGATTAGCTAATTCAAGACTAGATTTTCTACCATAGGTTCATTGGGGCCCCTCTCTCTCTGGCTTACAGAAAGTGTTTAATGCATTTTTATATTTTATAAAAGACAGATAATACAAGCTTTATAAATTTACAAAAGAAATCCAATGAAAGTTTAATGTGCACATATATACAGTATCATTGTTCACAATTAATTTGGAAATAATTTGATTTTGCTGAAAGGTTGAAAGAAAACCCTCAACAAATTCCATATATTCTTTATCCAGATTCTTGAATTGTTAACATTTTGCCTCACTTACTTTACCATTTGTGCTCTAACACCCAATGTATATTTTATTGAAATAGTTATGAGTAAATTGCAGATATTTTGTGTATTCCTATATTCTTTAGTTTCACTTCTCACAGAAAACCACTCTACAATTATTATAGAGGAATAAATTTTTCATCAATAATTATCAAACCCAATCTGTAGTCATATCCAAGTGTTGTCCTTTATATATGTATATTTTTTCCTTCTACGCTATCATGGTTATATAAATACATTATGGAAGGAAGGAAGGAGACAAGGAAGGAAGGAAGGGAACAAGGAAGGAAGGGAACAAGGAAGGAGACAAGGAAGGAAGGAAACAAGGAAAAAGGAGGTGGCAAAGTTTTTCCATACAGTAGAATTCTAACTAATAAGTGTAGAATGAATCATCAATATGGGCAATGAAATTAAAGGGTAAAGGTGTAATGAAGAACATGATATTATTTAATCTCAAATATTCTCCCCCAAATTATGTTTTACACATAAAAGAAAATATTGACTCTATACTGGAAAAATTAATCAAGTATCACTTTAATCACCTTAATGAAGGATCAAAATGACCCTTACCACTAATGGGACACATTGTTACCACATTCCTTCTGATATGATACCCTGAGAAGGGTATGGCATCACTTATATTCTTGCCTAAAATGACTAACCTGAAACTTGTCAAGAAGAAGTATCTGAAAAAGTTCTAACTGTGGGTAATTCTATCAAATAACTTGCCTATATATACCCTTCACAGATACCAAGTTCATGAAAGACAAAGAAAGTCTGAGAAATTGTTACAGATTAAAGGACATTAAAGATATAAGAAAATGGTAAGCCCTGAATCCTGAAAGGAGGGTTAGCATATATTTTGTATGCATATAATAAAAAACTAACACTAAGGTAACTCTGCTTGTCTTTCTCCTTAAAACAAATAAAAGAAAGCACCATTAGTGAAAACATGATATTTCAAGATCCATGGCAATCAAACTTCAGTTAAAGAATAACCACTTTATTCTTTATTCTCATGATTCAGGACAATGGACAGTCATCAGAGCATGCTATGAAATGAGACCTATTTCTGGGCACCTAAGCACCGAGTCTAGGACTGCTCCCTGTTCCTCATTATTAAAGAAAGCTCACACCAAAAATGCACACCTTTAGAAACTGAAGCAGCTGAATGACACTAATGATATACTAAGGAGTCAATTTTAAAATGTCTACTGAATACAGAATATAAATATGATTCCCTGTAGTTATACCTGTTGTAGGCGAGAATGATATGTCTAGTCTATCATAGTAATTAATTATGTAAGAAAGCCTTTATTGATATAGATCTATTGGAGAGAGCCAATCACCTGGTTGAATATGAGAACACTCTGTTTTTGGCCAGCATAATTCACAGATTTACAGAAGACTGTGAGAAACCTGGAGTCCCATATGACATGAGTTAGTGACTATTACCAGTATCTTCTAGGGTAGATCATTTTTACTAGTTAAAGTACAGGAAACTTGTCAGACAGACTATTTTTTAGCTGCCATTTAAATATTTATAGTTTCAAAAACAACTTGTTTTTCACCTTGGGTGTATGCATATGTATAACTTCCTTTCTATACAATCAGACCAGGTAAAATCTATAGGTTAGAATAGGACTCGTTTTGAAGTTTAAGTCTTCTGAGACATAAATCTTACAGAAGATATAATTTGATACAATGCATTAAACAGAAATATCCTCACCAAATAAACCTTCTGTACACATATCTAGTTTATTACATGCATTATAGTTTAAATTAATTAAATGTTTTACTGACATTTTTCATAATTTTAAAATCTGGTGATACATGCACTGAGATGTGCACACATCATTAATTTTATTTTTTTTTAATTATCAGACAATTCTACCTGTAATAGGTTTTTAAAATCTATTTTGCAATTGTATACCCCTTAAATTTCTCGGTAAAAAGACCTACCTGTATAAAGTAAATTTTCGAAACTTTCAGAAGATAATATATTTTACTATAATATAATTTTACTTATTATAAGGACATAGTCCTTAGAGTATGCACAAATTTTTAAACAGGATACACACAACAAGTAGCATAAAAAAAGCTCTCATAAAATCAACTACATTAAAGTTTAAATATTAAATGTGGAATCTAATTTTAAAAAAAGAAAAGAAACAAATGAAATTATTTACAAAACAGAAACAGACTTATAGGTATCAAAAACAAACTTATGGTTACCAAAGGGAAAACGTGCTGGGGGAATGGATAAATCAGAAGCCTGGGATGAACACACACACACTACTATAAATAAGACAGATAACCTACAAGAATTACTGCATAGCACAGGGAACTCTGCTCAATATTCTGTGATAATCTATATGAGAAAAGAATCTGAAAAAATGAATATATGTTTATGTATAACTGAATCACTTTGCTGTATACATGAAACTAACACAATATGGTAAATCAACTATACTCCAATAAAAAAAAGTTTAAATATTAAAAGAAGGGCTATTAAAAGAATATATAAAGGATTCCTACAAATCTAAAATAAAATGATTAACAATAAAGTTGAAACAAAAAATGGACAAAGTTAAGAAGGTGGTTTAAGGGAAACCACGATGGCCAATAAACTTCTGAGAAAATGCCACATCTCATTATAATCAAGGAATTGGAAGTGAAAAAAATCATTAGAAAATTCAGTTTAACTATCATCCTGGCAAAACCACCACCTGATTTCTAACTATTAACAAGGATGTAGAAAACAGAGGCTATTTCTTTAAATTCCTTTTCTATATGTATGCATTTAAAAATGTGCATTCCATATACACAAAATTCTACTTCTAGATACCCTACAAATTTGCTTGTACAGGTACGGAGAGACATGCATAAGAACTCTTATAACAGATTCATTTGCAGTTAGAAAAAATTAAATCAACAGGGGATGGATAAATAAATACCAGAATACATCTAGTGGAACCGTGCAACAGTCAAAATGTGTACAACTGACTACATTTGTTAATATGCATGAATTACTAGAATATTGTATTGAATGATAAAGTCAGACTGCAGAAGGATAGTCAAATTATAAGTCCATTTTGTATGCTTTAATATATTTAAAACAGTACTCTAGAATACACTCTGATAGGATGGGAGAGAAAGAGAAAATGGAATACGTACTTGGGAGACTTCAACTTAGTAAGTAGGATTTTATTCCGTAAGATAGGTGGTGAGTACACATTACTCATTAAATGTCTCTGTATCATTTTACATGCATAAGAAATTTCATTACACCTACATACTTTTATACTTATTGTATGTATTTGACCATGATTGGAATGTTGGCAAAACAGACTATACTGAATCTAATGCATATGGATTTTAAAAAATCCACTTTGCCTAGGAATTGATTTTATTTTTCATACAATTTTATAAAGTCCTGGGACCTTTTGAATGCTAAGCCACTGCATGGTAAAAAGACAAAATGAATACCCAGTTTTCTTGAGGTATTTGAATGTAAGAATACAATTAGCTTGGACTTTGAATGCCACTCAGTACATAAGCACTACATTATTAATCAATAGGCATTTCAGATTGACTCCTTAACACTGGCATTTCAACATAAAAACATTATTTTTTGAACTGAGAGAACTGCTCCGTTTGCATCTTCTACTGAACCAGAGAAAGTAAATTAAATCAAGATGCAGCTATCTCAAGAGAATATTAGCTTTATTGAGTGGTAAAACAGATTAAACCCAACCAAACCCATTCAAATCAGAGTTTATTAAAAAAGGAGGAAAATTTTATAATATAATAATCACCTAAATATATGAAGCTTACAGTCACTGTGGAATATTTACTTATGGTTTTTAATACACTATCTTGCTTATTGCAAGGAGCTGTGAACCAAAATTAATAACACTAATTATACCTAGCCACCCGTAATGAGTAGCATTGAACAAAGTTATACCTACAATTTCTTTAAAAATATATTGTTTGGAGGCTGGGGAATGACCGTTTACTATAGTTAAACAAAATATAATTTCCCCTTATATCAAAGCTGTATATAAAAATAATAAATTATAACGGGATGTTAGAATAGTGTCATTTTTAAAGGCAGTATTTCTCTTTGACCTCACATTTTCAGTATAGAACATAGTCATTGGCTGAGGGCGCTGACTCCAGAGACGGGCGCAAGCCGCGGCTGGAGGCGCGGACCCCAAGGCGGGCGGGAGACGTTGGGGCTGCTGCTGCCGCCACCAAGGGGCCTGTGTGCGAGCGCAGGTCGCTCTCCACTCCCCTCTTCCGCGGAGCCTGTGCAGCCCGCCACTGCCGGGTTCCCGGGATCCGGGGACGACTTCCCCGGGAGAGCGCACGGCGGGCCTCGGGCTGGTGGCCGGACTTTGCCGCCGCAGGCCCGCCCCGCATTCCGTGCCCCTCCCTCCCCGCCGCCGGCCTCCGTACGCCAGAACCCCCGAATCAGCGGCTCCTTTAACCCCGTCCTGTCTGAGCAAAAAACAGACGCCCTCCAGCGACCTACACGCAGAGGAAGGGCCAAATCCAAAGCTGAGCCCCTGTGAGCTGTGAGAACAAAGAAGAGAAAGGGAAATCTCTCCCAGCAGCCTCAGAAGCAGCGGATTAAAGCTCCACAATCAACTTGATGTACCCTGCATCTGTGGAATACATGAATAGACAGCCAATCATCCCAAATTAAGGAGGTGGACTTTGGGAGCAAGATCTATGATTTTTCTCCCTATTCCTCTTTTTGTGAATGTGTATGTGTATGCTTCTGTGTGAGATCTTGTCTGTATAGTCTTGCTTCCACCATTTGTCCTAGGTTCTATCCGTCCATGGTTTTTTCTTAAAATTTTTTTTTCTTAATAATCAATTTTAATTTTAAGAACGTTATTATACTTTACCTTCGTCCTTTCTTTCTTTCTTTCTTTCCTTCCTTCCTTCCCTCCTTTAGACAACGAATCATCCCAAATTGAGGAGGTGGTCTCTGACAACAAGATTTATGATTTTTCCCCCTTTACCTCTTTTTGTGAGGGTGTATGTGTACGCTTCTGTGTAAGACTTTGTCTGTATAGCTTTGCTTCCAACATTTGTCCTAAGGTTCTATCCGTCCCTTTTTTTTTTTTTCTAATTAAGAATTTTTTTAATTCAATAACTTTATTATACTCTATTTTATTTTTACTGTATCTTCTTTCTGTTTTCCCTTCTTTCCCTCCTTCCTTCCTTCCTCCCTCCCTCCTTTCGTTCCTTCTTGCCTTCTTTCCTTCCTTGCTTCTTTCTTTCTTCCTTCCTTCCTTCCTTCCTTCCCTCCTTCCTTCCCTCCTTTAGACAACGAATCATCCCAAATTGAGGAGGTGGTCTCTGACAGCAAGATTTATGATTTTTCCCCCTTTACCTCTTTTTGTGAGGGTGTATGTGTACGCTTCTGTGTGAGACTTTGTCTGTACAGCTTTGCTTCCAACATTTGTCCTAAGGTTCTATCCGTCCCTTTTTTTTTTTTTTTTTCTAATTAAGAATTTTTTTAATTCAATAACTTTATTATACTCTATTTTATTTTTACTGTATCTTCTTTCTGTTTTCCCTTCTTTCCCTCCTTCCTTCCTTCCTCCCTCCCTCCTTTTGTTCCTTCTTGCCTTCTTTCCTTCCTTGCTTCTTTCTTTCTTCCTTCCTTCCTTCCTTCCTTCCCTCCTTCCTTCCCTCCTTTAGACAACGAATCATCCCAAATTGAGGAGGTGGTCTCTGACAGCAAGATTTATGATTTTTCCCCCTTTACCTCTTTTTGTGAGGGTGTATGTGTACGCTTCTGTGTAAGACTTTGTCTGTACAGCTTTGCTTCCAACATTTGTCCTAAGGTTCTATCCGTCCTTTTTTTTTTTCTAATTAAGAATTTTTTAATTCAATAACTTTATTATACTTTATTTTATTTTTACTGTATCTTTTTTCTTTTTGTTTTTCCTTCTTTCCCTCCTTCCTTCCTCCCTCCCTCCCTCCCTCCTTTCGTTCCTTCTTGCCTTTTTCCTTCTTTGCTTCTTTCTTTCTTTCTTCCTTCCTTCCTTCCTTCCTTCCCTCCTTCCTTCCCTCCTTTCCTTCTTTCTTTCCTCATACGTCTACTAATTCCCTCTACTTTTTCTCCCTTTTATTCTGAGCCGTGTGGATGAAAGGCTCTTGGTGCTCCAGCCAGGAGGCAGGGCTCTGCCTCTGAGGTAGGAGAGCCAACTTCAAGACACTGGTTCACAAGAGACCTCCCAGCTCCAGATAATATCAAACGGCGAAAATCTCCCAGAGATCCCCATCTTAACACCAGCACCCAGCTTCACTCAACGACCAGCAAGCCACAGTGCTGGACAACCTGTGCCAAACAACTAGCAAAACAGGAACACAACCCCACCCATTAGCAGAGAGGCTGCCTAAAATCATAATAAGGCCACAGACACCCCAAAACACACCACCAGACGTGAACCTGCCCACTAGAGAGACAAGATCCAGCCTCTTCCACCACAACACAGGCACTAGTCCCCTCCACCAGGAAGCCTACACAACCCACTGAACCAACCTTAGCCACTGGAGACAGACATCAAAAACAGGAGGAACTACGAACCTGCAGCCTGCAAAAAGGAGACCCCAAACACAGTAAGATAAGCAAAATGAGAAAACAGAAAAACACACAGCAGATAAAGGAGCAAGATAAAAATGCACCAGACCTAACAAATGAAGAGGAAATAGGCAGTCTACCTGAAAAAGAATTCAGAATAATGATAGTAAGGTTGATCCGAAATCTTGGAGATAGAATGGACAATAGAATGGACAAAATGCAAGAATCAGTTAACAAGGACCTAGAAGAACTAAAGATGAAACAAGCAACGATGAACAACACAATAAATGAAATTAAAAATACTCTAGATGGGATCAATAGCAGAATAACTGAGGCAGAAGAACGGATAAGTGACCTGGAAGATAAAATAGTGGAAATAACTACTGCAGAGCAGAATAAAGAAAAAAGAATGAAAAGAACTGAGGACAGTCTCAGAGACCTCTGGGACAACATTAAACGCACCAACATTCGAATTATAGGGGTTCCAGAAGAAGAAGAGAAAAAGAAAGGGACTGAGAAAATATTTGAAGAGATTATAGTTGAAAACTTCCCTAATATGGGAAAGGAAATAGTTAACCAAGTCCAGGAAGCACAGAGAGTCCCATACAGGATAAATACAAGGAGAAATACGCCAAGACACATATTAATCAAACTGTCAAAAATTAAATACAAAGAAAGCATATTAAAAGCAGCAAGGGAAAAACAACAAATAACACATAAGGGAATCCCCATAAGGTTAACAGCTGATCTTTCAGCAGAAACCCTACAAGCCAGAAGGGAGTGGCAGGACATACTGAAAGTGATGAAGGAGAAAAACCTGCAACCAAGACTACTCTACCCAGCAAGGATCTCATTCAGATTTGATGGAGAAATTAAAACCTTTACAGACAAGCAAAAGCTGAGAGAGTTCAGCACCACCAAACCAGCTTTACAACAAATGCTAAAGGATCTTCTCTAGGCAAGAAACACAAGAGAAGGAAAAGACCTATAATAACGAACCCAAAACAATATAGAAAATGGGAATAGGAACATACATATCGATAATTACCTTAAATGTAAATGGACTAAATGCTCCCACCAAAAGACACAGACTAGCTGAATGGATACAAAAACAAGACCCTTACATATGCTGTCTACAAGAGACCCACTTCAGACCTAGAGACACATACAGACTAAAAGTAAGGGGATGGAAAAAGATATTCCATGCAAATGGAAACCAAAAGAAAGCTGGAGTAGCAATTCTCATATCAGACAAAATAGACTTTAAAATAAGGACTATTAAAAGAGACAAAGAAGGACACTACATAATGATCAAGGGATCGATCCAAGAAGAAGATATAACAATTGTAAATATTTATGCACCCAACATAGGAGCACCTCAATACATAAGGCAAATACTAACAGCCATAAAAGGGGAAATTGACAGTAACACATTCATAGTAGGGGACTTAAACACCCCACTTTCACCCATGGACAGATCATCCAAAATGAAAATAAATAAGGAAACACAAGCTTTAAATGATACATTAAACAAGATGGACTTAATTGATATTTATAGGACACTCCATCCAAAAACAACAGAATACACATTTTTCTCAAGTGCTCACGGAACATTCTCCAGGATAGATCATATCTTGGGTCACAAATCAAGCCTTGGCAAATTTAAGAAAATTGAAATTGTATCAAGTATCTTTTCTGACCACAACGCCATGAGACTAGATATCAATTACAGGAAAAGATCTGTAAAAAATACAAACACATGGAGGCTAAACAATACACTACTTAATAATGAAGTGATCACTGAAGAAATCAAAGAGGAAATCAAAAAATACCTAGAAACAAATGACAATGGAGACACAACGACCCAAAACCTGTGGGATGCAGCAAAAGCAGTTCTAAGGGGGAAGTTTATAGCAATACAAGCCCACCTTAAGAAGCAGGAAACATCTAGAATAAACAACCTAACCTTGCACCTCAAGCAATTAGAGAAAGAAGAACAAAAAAACCCCAAAGCTAGCAGAAGGAAAGAAATCATAAAAATCAGATCAGAAATAAATGAAAAAGAAATGAAGGAAACAATAGCAAAGATCAATGAAACTAAAAGCTGGTTCTTTGAGAAGATAAACAAAATAGATAAACCACTAGCCAGACTTATCAAGAAAAAAAGGGAGAAGACTCAAATCAATAGAATTAGAAATGAAAAAGGAGAGGTAACAACTGACACTGCAGAAATAAAAGAGATCATGAGAGATTACTACAAGCAACTCTATGCCAATAAAATGGACAATCTGGAAGAAATGGACAAATTCTTAGAAATGCACAACCTGCCAAGACTGAATCAGGAAGAAATAGAAAATATGAACAGACCAATCACAAGCACTGAAATTGAAACTGTGATTAAAAATCTTCCAACAAAGAAAAGCCCAGGACCAGATGGCTTCACAGGCGAATTCTATCAAACATTTAGAGAAGAGCTAACACCTATCCTTCTCAAACTCTTCCAAAATATAGCAGAGGGAGGAACACTCCCAAACTCATTCTACGAGGCCACCATCACCTTGATACCAAAACCAGGCAAGGATGTCACAAAGAAAGAAAACTACAGACCAATATCACTGATGAACATAGATGCAAAAATCCTCAACAAAATACTAGCAAACAGAATCCAACAGCACATTAAAAGGATCATACACCATGATCAAGTGGGGTTTGTTCCAGGAATGCAAGGATTCTTCAATATACGCAAATCTATCAATGTGATAAACCATATTAACAAACTGAAGGAGAAAAACCATATGATCATCTCAATAGATGCAGAGAAAGCTTTTGACAAAATTCAACACCCATTTATGATAAAAACCCTGCAGAAAGTAGGCATAGAGGGAACTTTCCTCAACATAATAAAGGCCATATACGACAAGCCCACAGCAAACATCATCCTCAATGGTGAAAAACTGAAAGCATTTCCACTAAGATCAGGAACAAGACAAGGGTGCCCACTCTCACCACTCTTATTCAACATAGTTTTGGAAGTTTTAGCCACAGCAATCAGAGAAGAGAAGGAAATAAAAGGAATCCAAATCGGAAAAGAAGAAGTAAAGCTGTCACTGTTTGCAGATGACATGATCCTATACATAGAGAATCCTAAAGATGCTACCAGAAAACTACTAGAGCTAATCAATGAATTTGGTAAAGTAGCAGGATACAAAATTAATGCACAGAAATCTCTGGCATTCCTATATACTAATGATGAAAAATCTGAAAGTGAAATCAAGAAAACACTCCCATTTACCATTGCAACAAAAAGAATAAAATATCTAGGAATAAACCTACCTAAGGAGACAAAAGACCTGTATGCAGAAAACTATAAGACACTGATGAAAGAAATTAAAGATGATACAAATAGATGGAGACATATACCATGTTCTTGGATTGGAAGAATCAACATTGTGAAAATGACTCTACTACCCAAAGCAATCTATAGATTCAATGCAATCCCTATCAAACTACCATTGGCATTTTTCACAGAACTAGAACAAAAAATTTCGCAATTTGTATGGAAACACAAAAGACCCCGAATAGCCAAAGCAATCTTGAGAACAAAAAAAGGAACTGGAGGAATCAGGCTCCCTGACTTCAGACTATACTACAAAGCTACAGTTATCAAGACGGTATGGTACTGGCACAAAAACAGAAAGATAGATCAATGGAACAGGATAGAAAGCCCAGAGATAAACCCATGCACATATGGACACCTTATCTTTGATAAAGGTGGCAGGAATGTACAGTGGAAAAAGGACAGCCTCTTCAATAAATGGTGCTGGGAAAACTGGACAGGTACATGTAAAAGAATGAAATTAGAACACTCCCTAACACCATACACAAAAATAAGCTCAAAATGGATTAAAGACCTAAATATAAGGCCAGAAACTATCAAACTATTAGAGGAAAACATAGGCAGAACACTCTATGACATAAATCACAGCAAGATTCTTTCTGACCCACCCCCTAGAGTAATGGAAATAAAAACAAAAATAAACAAATGGGACCTAATGAAACTTCAAAGCTTTTGCACAGCAAAGGAAACCATAAACAAGACCAAAAGACAACCCTCAGAATGGGAGAAAATTTTTGCAAATGAAGCAACTGACAAAGGATTAATCTCCAAAATTTACAAGCAGCTCATGCAGCTCAACAACAAAAAAACAAACAACCCAATCCAAAAATGGGCAGAAGACCTAAATAGACATTTCTCCAAAGAAGATATACAGACTGCCAACAAACACATGAAAGAATGCTCAACATCATTAATCATTAGAGAAATGCAAATCAAAACTACAATGAGATATCATCTCACACCAGTCAGAATGGCCATCATCAATAAATCTAGAAACAATAAATGCTGGAGAGGGTGTGGAGAAAAGGGAACCCTCTTGCACTGCTGGTGGGAATGTGAATTGGTTCAGCCACTATGGAGAACAGTATGGAGGTTCCTTAAAAAACTACAAATAGAACTACCATATGACCCAGCAATCCCACTACTGGGCATATACCCTGAGAAAACCGAAATTCAAAAAGAGTCATGTACCAAAATGTTCATCGCAGCTCTATTTACAATAGCCCGGAGATGGAAACAACCTAAGTGCCCATCATCGGATGAATGGATAAAGAAGATGTGGCACATATATACAATGGAATATTACTCAGCCATAAAAAGAAACGAAATTGAGCTATTTGTAATGAGGTGGATAGACCTAGAGTCTGTCATACACAGTGAAGTAAGTCAGAAAGAAAAAGACAAATACAGTATGCTAACACATATATATGGAATTTAAGAAAAAAAAAAAATGTCATGAAGAACCTAGGGGTAAGGCAGGAATAGAGACGCAGACCTCCTAGAGAACGGACTTGAGGTTATGGGGAGGGGGAAGGGTGAGCTGTGACGGGGCGAGAGAGAGTCATGGACATATACACACTAACAAACGTAGTAAGGTAGATAGCTAGTGGGAAGCAGCCGCATGGCACAGGGATATTGGCTCGGTGCTCTGTGACAGCCTGGAGGGGTGGGATAGGGAGGGTGGGAGGGAGGGAGATGCAAGAGGGAAGAGATATGGGAACATATGTATATGTATAACTGATTCACTTTGTTATAAAGCAGAAACTAACACACCATTGTAAAGTAATTATACCCCAATAAAGATTTTAAAAAAAAAAAAAAAAAAAAAAAAAAAAAGAACATAGTCATTTAAACTATGGTCTCTGAGTAAAAAAAGGAAAGTGTTTCTTAATAGGCTGATTGTATAATTCAATGTAGTTATCAGGTATTGCAGTTATAAATTCAGTGAAAATATTCAGAAAAATTTGATCTTGGTATTTGGAATTGTTATGTAACTCTTCTTACTATTAGGATATAGCAGAAAGACTGAACTCACATCAATTTTCAAAAAAGTATAACTATTTAATCTCAGATTCTGTTTCTTATAAACTATAGTATTCATATAATCTATTTTCTTCTATAAATTTTAGTCAAGACCACATCAGGAAAAAGGAAATATCTTAATTCTAAGTAAAATGCAGTTTGAAAATTCTATCATCTGGAAACTAAATATGTATCACAATGCATTCCAAAATAAACAGAACTGATTTTCAATTGAAAAACTTCATTCAAAAACATTCAGTTATTGGGCTTCCCTGGTGGTGCAGTGGTTGAGAGTCCGCCTGCCGATGCAGGGGACACGGGTTCGTGCCCCGGTCCGGGAAGATCCCACATGCCGTGGAGCGGCTGGGCCCGTGAGCCATGGCCGCTGAGCCTGAGCGTCCAGAGCCTGTGCTCCACAACGGGAGAGGCCACAACAGTGAGAGGCCCGCGTACCGCAAAAAAATCAAACAAACAAACAAACAAAAAAACATTCAGTTATTGAGTGTTTATTATGTTCCCAGAACTGAGACAAGACACAATTTTGAAAAAGATATGGAAACAGCCCTAAAGCATCTGTAACCTAAATAGGTTTGAAGTGTAGAGTGTGATTTGTCCACGTGGTAGTGATTTTTTTATTAGCATAGTTGTAAATAAAGTTTTGTTTTCTGAGAATTAAAGGTGACTGGAACTCAGAACATCAACATTTCAGTAATGTGAAACTGAGAGAAGCTATATTCAGTTCTTTAACTTCACCTTTAAAGAAAAGAGGGAAACTATTAATATTAAGGATATAGGTGGGATGATCTCAACACTGGGAGTCAGGACACATGGCCTCTACCTGAGTTTGCCACTGACTTCCTGTTTAGTCATAAACGATCACTTATGTTCTCTGGGCCTTTTAAAAAAAATGTCTATTAATCCCTTATTGGTCATATTATTTGCAAATATCTTCTCCCATTCAGTAGATTGTATTTTCATTTTGTTTATGGTTTCCTTTGCTGTGCAAGTGCTTTTAAGTTTAATTAGAGCTCATTTGTTTATTTTTGCTTTTATTTTTTTTCTTTTTTACTTTAAGAAATGAATCTGAAAAAATATTGCTGTGATTTATGTCAAAATATTGCTGTGATTTATGTGTTCTGCCTGTTTTCCTCTAGGAGTTTTATAGTATCCAGTTTTACATTTAGGTCTTTAATCCATTTTGAGTTTATTTTTGTATATGGTCCTGGAGAATCTTCTAATTTCATTCTCGTACATGTAGCTGTCCAGTTTCCCAGCACCACTTATTGAAGAGACTGTCTTTTGTCCATTGTATATTCTTGCCTTCTTTGTCACTGATTAATTGACCATACGTGCATGGGTTTATTTTTGGGCTCTTTATCTTGTTCCATTGATCTAGATGTCTACTTATGTGCCAGTACCATACTCTTTTGATTACTGTAGATTTGTACTATAGTCTGAAGTCAGGGAGCATGATTCCTCCAGCTCCTCTTCTTTCTCAAGACTTTTTTGGCTGTTTGGGGTCTTTTGTGTTTCAATACAAATTTTTAAATTATTTGTTCTAGTTTTGTGAAAAACGCCATTAGTAATTTAATAGGGACTGCACTGAACTGTAGAGATAGCCTTGGGTAGTATGGTCATTTTAACAATGTTAATTCTTCCAATCCACCAACACAGTATATCTTTCCACCTGTTTATGCTGTCTTCAGTTTCTTTCATCAGTGTCTTAGAGCTTTCAGAGTAGAGGTTTTTTGCCTCCGTAGGTAGGTTTGTTCCTAGGTATTTTATTCTTTTTAATGTGATAGTAAATGGGACTGTTTTCTTAATTTCTCTTTCTGATACTTTATTAGTATATAGAAATACAACAGATTTCTGTATATTAATTTTGTATCCTGTATCTTTACTGAATTCATTGATGAGTTCTAGTAGTTTTCTGGTGGTATCTTTAGGATTTCCTATGTATTATATCATGACACCTGCAAACAGTGACAGTTTTCTTTCTTTCTTTCTTTCCAATTTGTATTCCTTTTACTTCTTTTTCTTCTCTGATAACTGTGGCTAGAACTTCCAAAACTATGTTGAATAAAAGTGGTAAGAGTGTACATCCTTGTCTTGTTCCTAATCTTAGAGAAAATGTTTTCAGTTTTTCACCATTGAGTATGATATTACCTATGGGTTTGTCATATATGGGCTTTATTATGTTGAGGTAGGTTCCCTCTATGCTCACTTTCTGAAGAGTTTTTATAATAAATGGATGTTGAATTTTATCAAAAGCTTTTTCTGTATCTATTGAGATGATCGTATGATTTTTTATTCTTCAATTTGTTAATGTGTGTATCACATTGCTTGATTTGCAGATATTGAAAAATCCTTGCATCCCAGGGATAAATCTCACTTGATCCTTTTAAAGTATTGCTGGATTCAGTTTGCTAGTGTTTTACTGAGGAATCTTGCATCTATGTTCATCAGTGATATTGGCCTGTAGTTTTCTTTTTTTGTGACATCTTTGTCTGGTTTTGGTATCAGGGTGATGCTGGCCTCATAGAATAAGTTTGGAAGTGTTCCTTCCACTGCAAGATTTTGGAATAGTTTCATAAGGATAGGTGTTAACTCTTCTCTAAATGTTTGGTAGAATTCACCTGTGAAGCCACCTGGTCCTGGACTTTTGTTTGTTGGGATTTTGAAACTTACTGACTAAATTTAATTACTGTAATTGGTCTGTTTATATTTTCTATTTCTTCCTGGTTCAGTCTTGGGACATTGTACCTTTCTAAGAATTTCTTCTAGGTTGCCCATTTTACTGGCATACAGTTGTTTGTAGGAGTCTCTTATGATCTTTTGTATTTCTGTGGTATTGGTTATAACTTCTTCTTTTGCATTTTCTGATTTTATTGATTTGGGCCCTCTCTCTTTTTTCTTGATGAGTCTGGCTAAAGGTTTATCAATTTTGTTTATATTTTCAAAGAACTAGCTTTTTGTTTCACTGATCATTTCTATTGAGCTCATATGACTCAATATCAAAAAAACAAACAACCTTATTAAAAAGTGGGTCTAAAGCACTCTAAAAAATAAAGTGTACTTCAAAAAAAAAAAAAAGAAAGTGGATAGAAGAACTAAACAGACACTTTTCTGAAGGGGAAATACAGATGGTCAACAGGCACATGAAAAGATGCTCAACATCACTAATCGTCAGGGAAATGCAAATCAAAACCACAATGAACTATCACCTCACACCTGTCAGAATGGCTATCATCAAAAAGAGCACCAATAACAAATGTTGGTGAGGATGTGGAAAAAAGGGAACACTCGTACACTACTGATAGCACTGTAAATTGGTGCAGCCATGTGGAAAACAATATGGAGGTTTCTCAAAAAACTAAAAATAGAAATACCATATGATGCAGCAATACCACTTCTGGGTACATATCTGAAAAAAAACCCCACTAATTTGAAAAGATACATGCACCCCAATGTTCACAGCTGCATTATTTACAATAGCCACGATATGGAAGCAACCTAAATGTCCATCAACAGATGAATGGTTAAAATACACACACACACACACACACACACACACACACACACACACACGCATACAATGGAATACTACTCAGCCATAAAAAGAATGAAATTTTGCCATTTGCATCAACATAGATGGACTTGGAGGGTATTATGCTAAGTGAAATAAGTCAGACAGAGAAACACAAATAATGCATGATATCAACTATATGTGGAATCTAAAAAACACAATAAACTTGGGAATATAACATAAAAGAAGCAGAATCACAGATACAGAGAACAAACTAATGATTACCAGTTAGGGGGGAAGGGCAATATAGGGGTGGGGAAGTGAGAGCTACAATACCACTGGGTTTAAGATAGGCTACAAGGATGTATTACATAACATGGGGTATACAGCCAATATTTTATAATAACTGTAAATGGAGTGTAAACTTTAGAAATTGTATAATTTTTTTTTAAATTGCTGAGATAAAAGTGAAGAAGATATACTAGATAACCTATATCCTATAATTATGAGGAAAAACCTTATCCCATGTAAAATTAAACAAAAAACTCAACAACTAATTAGATATTCCTCTTCCAATATCATTATTTTGCAGTGAGATAAAAAAATTGTTAAAAGAAAATAACTAAAATATTTGAAATATAACTTTGTTAAAGAATTATATCCTCTCCTTGCTTAAACTGTTTTGACATCAGCATTCATTATGATCTCTTGTGGCAAGTCCCCTACCCTGCCAAAAACAACAAAAAAAAAACTTAAATCTTTTTCTTAAAAAAGTACTAATTACTTCTAATTCTCACAGGCATGAAGCTATTCTTTTTAAATTTTTCTTTAGAGGAAGAAAATGAAGAGCTAAATAGGCTATATTATGAACAAATTCCTCAGACTCATCCTTGTCAGTAAGTAGATTGGGGACAAACATGATGGGTAAAAAACAATTCTAACATTTTCTTATGATATTTTATGGAAATCCAAGATAGGACTCTTGACAATTTTTAGTTTAGAAAGAATACCTAGAGATTTATGTATTTACTGGCCCATTTTATTTTGCCTTAAATTTCAGCCAACTGAAAGCCAGTGCCTCTGGAATCTTCTTTCCTTAAAAAGAGACAGACAGGCATACATACACCCCACTTTTTATAATAGGGCCCATATAAAACATGCTACACTTACTGGGTTGTACTGACTGTTGTTTTTTCAAGCCTTAAGCACACAATCAATACAAGGGGTGCCTCCAAGTTTCCACAGGTATTTGCAGGCCCCCCAGGAGTGGACTTTTAAAGTATCCCATCCTCCTTACAACTGTGTTAAGTCTAAAAGCTGATTACAGAAGAGCCCTTTTCTGGTATTGATAAATAGTACTGGGAAAAGAATGCCCCATATCTCTGTTTTTCATAGACGCATGTGCAAGAAGTCTACAAGAGGACAAAAGGTGAAGAAAAGCAAAAACAGAGGTGGGATACAGAGAATGAGGGCATCCTATTTTTATCAGGTTTTGATTGTGTCAGCAACTCCTATAGATTTCTCATGCTTGAGAATCTATACATTTATTTTAGGCTTCACTTGGCTAGAATCATTTTTATTTCTCCATTCCAATAACAAAAGACAAAGTAGACTAATATTTCCTTATGGTGTATAGTATTGATCATCGTGGTAACACTAACAAATTCTTAGATTAGATAAGAATATTAAAGATAATTTCTAATTCCTTTAGTCATACAGTGTCACTGAATGAGAATAAAGGACTTCTAAAACATATACACATGATTTGCAGTTAATGGTAGCAGTTGGTTATTAGTTTTAGAATATACTCTCCATTCTATTTTGTAGTCTTATTGTCCAGTTTGTGTGATCCTGTTTTGTTTATTTAGGATAACAACTGTTTTGGGGAATTGGGGAGGAAAAGCTAAACTTCATATAGATATTTATTGTGTGCCTACTATAGGTTAAGTGCTTCACTCAATTTTATATTTAAATATTTCCCACAACCCTAGGGCATTATACCAATAAATTTTAAAATGTCTCTGCTGGTAATAAGTCTGTAAGGAGGAGCTTTTCCAATCGGACTGCAGTATCCACGCAAAACAGATCAGCTGTGCCAAGCTAAATTATAGTGTCCGTCGTAGATGATCTAAGCTCAAACTCGGCACACAAGTGGATAACACAAATTGACTCAGAACACAAAGCTGAAGATATTAGAAAATACATCTAAAAGTAAATCCAAATGAACGCATTTGATACAATAACACTATTGACTGTTCCAAAACACCATGGTTTACCCTGTCAGATCCTTGTCAAGATAATTCTGACACATTTCACGTCCCCAATCATGCAAATATTCTACACTATCAACCCCTCCATTTTGAAAAACTCACTGTTTTCCAGGTGTGTAGTCTCTCTTGCTGCAGCAAGCGATAAACCTAACTTTGTCAAGTGTATTCCTGGAGGTCTTTGGCTGATGGGCATTGACAATGACTAGTGTCCACATTTCATACTAAAAACATAGCAAACCTGAAAGAAGACATTACGTTTATACAAAAGCCTATTGTGTCAGATCTTTAAGAAACAATAACCTAGTCCATTCTCTCAATTTACAGATGAGGCAACTGATGAAGGGAGAGATAAAGGACTTGATCAAAGGCCAGTTTTGATTACCCTTAAACTTTAGTGAGAAACATTTCCTCCTATTCTCTTAATTTCTATTTATTATAAAATGTTATTGCCACAATAAAAATATCAAAAATATCAACTTGTAATTGAAGGAACAATTTAATTATAGTAAGATAAATCTAAATTTGTATAAAAATATTTTAACTTTTAATTATTTCCATTTCTCATTTACAGAACAAAAGAAGCTCCTACACAAAATATCTATATCCTTATCAGAGATTAGTGAACTATACCAGTTTTTGTAGGGTCTTTGGACTGCCTTTGCATTTGAGCCACAGCATCAACTCGTTGCTGGGTCTCCCATTTGCTGTCCTACCCCGTAGATTTGGAGTTGTCACCCTCCATAATCACATGACCTAATTCCTTAAAACAGTTAGCTTTCTCTCTCTCTCTTTCTCTCTCTCTGTGCATACACACACACACACACACACACACACACACACACACACACACTCTGGTTCTGTTTCTCTGGGGAGCTCTAACTAATACAGGGGACACAATTAACTCCAGAGTCACATAAAACAAACAGGTAAACACATCACACTATAACAATATCAAGCAGTGATGGATAGGATAGTAAGAAAGAAAGTAGGGGTAAGGAAGTGAAGTGTGATATGGTATGGTAGGGGGGCTACTTTGGAAAGGATGACTAGAAAAAGTCAATTTAAAGAAATGATATTTTAGGGAATTCACTTTTGGTCCAGTGGCTAGGACTCCATGCTTTCACTGCTGAGGTCATGGATTTGATCCCTGGTCAGGGAACTAAGATCCTGCAAGCCGCGTGGTGCAGCCGAAAAAAAAAAGTGATATTTTAGTAGAGACCTGAAATAAGAAATGGAATTAACCATGGGAAGTTTTGAGGGATCAATTCTGCCATAGGGAACTACAAGTACAAAGCCCTTGAGCCATGTGTGTGGAGGAACAGCAAGAAGGCCACAGTGATTTGACAAGAAGACATTGTGTGAATAAGTTCAGAGAGGAAGGTAGCATAGGGAGCTATTACTAATATATTCCACCAAGAAAGTACGGTGGCCTGTGGGAACAGCGCATGAAAAAGGCTGAATTAGAAGTGAACTCTAGTTCCATGGTGCTGGGAAAGAAGCTAGTGCTGGGATCTCTACAAGTTACCCCATTCTGAAATACCACCCAGCAGAATACATGTCCTCAAAGTGGAATGGACTGTCAGAAGAGAGGGTCAAGGTTGGAACTCATTTGAAACTACAAAATAAGGGAAACAACACATAAAAATGCTGTGGACTTATTGCACTCAAGAGTAAAAGGATCAACTCTAGGAATGAGTGGAAGGAGAAATTCTACTGAAAAGGAAAAATAAAGTTGGTTTCTACTTGTATCTCAGAAATCTTAGGACTTTTAATAAACCCGTTATACATATTTCTATGATAATGTGAAGCTAAACTTAGTTGACAGGGGAAATGTACGTGAGAGCAAAATGCCACGTAAGGTGGGCAGAAATCATGCCTGATTAATGTGTACGATTCACAGCCAGTGTATATTTACAAAGTTTATTTAAGTCCTGACATATTCCATAGTTCAATCTCAAAGTATTATACTTCATGTAGTACTAAGAATGCTGTTTGATGACTGTAAAAATACTAGTACCTGGAGAAAAGCCTAATAACATTTAAAGATGCTTGTTTCTAATAACGTTCTGGATTCAGAGGGAAATTCAGGCTCAAACTTCTATATGCAAAAAAAATATTAAGCACTAGTTAAAAGTAACTGCATTGCCCATTAATTATATATGACATATGTACATATGTAAACATATGTATAGATAATATGAACATATATATGTATATATATTTTCCCCCATAGGTAATTATTACTTCCATTAATTAACTGGAAAAGCACAGGTTTTTCTCAAGGTAAAGTAGAATCCTTACCTGGTTGTGCTTTATGCTTAGACGGATCAGCCTTGACAGCAGGAGTTACATTATAACTTTAAGATTTATCATTGTTACATAGAAGTTACAGGTTAAAAGATGCCACAATCAAAACCAGATTTGTGTCATTTCTGAAATCAATATATCACTGACACAAAATTACAGTCCATAACATTATCTTGGGGTCATGGTGGTTCACAATGATATACTTGAAAACCTCATTTCAGGAATCAGGAGGATGCTTGAGTCTGCCACGCTGCTGAGCCAAAATGAAAATTGTATTTTAACCGATATAATATATCCATTCAAATATATTATGTTTTATTTAATTCAGAGAGTTAGAATGTTGAAATAATTAAAAAGTAATTTTGGAATAAACAAATATATGGGGCAACAGGGAACTGTGGGTAATAAAAACACTGATGTAAATATTACATTTTCTTCCTTTCAGTAAGATTGGCACACATTGTAAATTGGCTTCATGAGATTTATATAGAGGTTGGAAAGATCGAGAAGGCAGATTGAAATAGAAACAGCACATTCAGGACTTTCCTGGTGGCGCAGTGGTTAAGAATCCGCCTGCCAATGCAGGGGACCTGGGTCCAATCCCTGGTCCTGGAAGATCCCACATGCCGTGGAGCAACTAAGCCTGTGCGCCGCAACTACTGAAGTCTGTGTGCCTAGAGCCCGTGCTCCGCAACAAGAGAAGCCACCACAATGAGAAGCCCACGCACCACAACGAACAGTAGCCCCAGCTCGCCGCGGCTAGAGAAAGCCCACGTGCAGCAACGAAGACACAACGCAGCCAAAAGCAAATAAATAAAAAAAAATAAATAGCATATTCTACTTATGCTACAAAGTACACATATACTTGTTTATTATATGGTCCTATTACTTCTTCATAATTTCCCTGAGTATTTATTATCCCTAGATGAGATAAGTAAGTTCATGGACATTCAGCAAGGAATTAGAAGAGCTAGAATATTCATCCAGATCTTGGACTAGTTAAAAACAAATAAACAGCAAGCCAAGAAATCCACTACAGATGAATACATATGACAATAATTAATTTCTGGGTATTCTCCCACTTTAAATTTTATATCTTTTGATCATTTTTACTTTTTAATCATTAATTCCATAAAATCGATGTTTCGCACCTACTACTTAAGAAACACTAGTGACACAGGAATAATTGTTCCGTGTCTATTCTGCAAGGAGCTCACAGCCTTTGTACAAGTGTGTATGTGCTCACGTGTGTGGAGCTGAGGGAGGCTGGGACTGAGCAATTATAGTACAATATGCTATTGCTTATGATAACTGCTTCCACAGAGCTCTATAGGCACCAGGGGACACATTTCTAACCACACTCTGACATGGGGAAGGATTTTCAGAGAGAAGTAAAGTTTAAATTTAGAGAAACAAGAATTTTCTAGGAAAAAAATAAGTATGATATGGGGGTTGTGAGCAATTTTAGAGCTGTGAAAAAGGGTATTTAAAATCAGAAAAATAATTTTTGACTGGTGTGTTAAATGTGGTATATACACTACAAATTTACCTCACTGCCCAGTTTGCGCCTTTATGCCAAAATGGGTCTTTTTTAATTATCAGCATTTTCATCTGAAACACACTAAATTGATAAGCTGAAAGAAGTGATATTTTGACATTACAGTTTTAGGCAAGGACACAACCGCCAATTAGGATCATAGCTCCTAGACATCACATGGAACGCATTTGAATGATGTACCACCCTGTTCAGATAATCCAAAACATTTGACTTAGCATACATACGACAAGTGAAAAGGTTGCAGAGTTGCATCTTCTATCCACACCTTAGTCTCCTGTATATCTGCATGATCTCCATGTTTCCAAGTATTCTAAGAAGTCTTTAGCCTTTGTGTTGTCTTCAAGGTATTTGGTATAACTTGGTGCTTAGGTGCAGTTTAAGTGTTAGATAGCCATGAGTTAGCCCATTGTCCAGAAAAAGGAAACTGGATGAAGAAAGTGCAGAAAAAGGAAAAAATCTTCTAAAGAATGATTCTCACCCCCTTCTTCCTACAACTACTACCAATCTAATTTTCTCTTCTTCCTGGAGTAATATAAACCTTCAGTGCATTGCATTTATTATATCACCCAGTGTACAATGTAAATGGTTGTCTATTACATAAACTTCTTTTTTATTGTTGTTGCTCAATGAATATATGTTTCTGAAAAGATTGTTTTGGTGGTTTAGTTAGGAAAGACATAATATTTCTCATTAGAATTATTGAAACATTCTTTTATGTATCTTCTCATTTAGGGTCAGAATTTTATGAAGTTATTATTATTAAAGGACAGACATGTATATCATAAAGTAGTGTTAAGCATGACTTTATTTAAAATTACTATTGCATTACACTTCCAATGGCTATGAGGGAACAGCTTTCATTTGCTTATTGACTGTGGCTGTGTTTTCTTTGAATATTTCTTTATGTAATTTACCCTTTTTCCTGGTAGTAGAGGTTTCAGGAAATAATTATATTATTTTTTTCACAATTGGAAAGCAATTCTTGGGTAGAAGGAAATCATTCATTCTATATAAGTTGCAAATAATTTTTTCTCAACTGGTTATATTTCCTTTAAATAGATTTGTTTAGTTTGCCATAATGATATTAATATATTACTTTATGAGTATAATTACATGTTAGGAAAAATTTTTACAACTCCAAAATTGTAAAAACATCTACATATGTTTTCATTCAGTTTTCTGTTGTTTCAGTGATTAATGTAACTTAGGTCTTTCAGCCTTTGGGCCTTGCTACTTTCTCAATACTTCCATTAATCAACTTCCATAGGAAAAGTCACTGATAGAATTCACAGAATGGGAGCCCTTCTCATGGGGAAGAAAAGAAAGAAAGAAAGAAAGAAAGAAGGAAAGAAAGAAGGAAGGAAAGAAAGAAAGAAAGAAAGAAAGAAAGAAAGAAAGAAAGAAAGAAAGAAAGAAAGAAAGAAAGAAAGAAAGGAAGGAAGGAAGGAAGGAAGGAAGGAAGGAAGAAAGAAGGAAAGGAAGGAAGGAAGGAAGGAAGGAAGGAAGGAAGGAAGGAAGGAAGGAAGGGAGAGAGAGAAAGAAAGAAAGAAAGAAAGAAAGAAAGAAAGAAAGAAAGAAAGAATTTACATTTGCTATAAGCAGATCTATTTCTAAAAGATGAGGAAATGGCTGAGACAGAATTGTCTATACTTTTCCCACCTTTTGAGTTATTCTGGTTCTCCTTTTAATTATTCCTTCTATGTTGAGAATAGGGGGTGGGCAAGAGGCCAGGATTGTTAACTTAGAGAAGTCAAATTCCATGGAGAGGGAGCTCAACACTCCTCCTCCAACAAACTAACATATAATGAAAGCTAATAAAAATAAGTGGATTGAATTATATAAACATAGTATGTTTGGCATCAATCAACTGTAATACCTTTCGAAGTGAATACATCTGTCACTTAAATTTCTCTAATTTCTATTTTTACTCAAAAAGATAGGATATTTTTTTTAATCAGCAGGTAAAATCAATCTCTACTTCTAAATCAATTTCACAAATTGAAACTTTTAAATCATTCTCGGGAGATCTTGCATCTTAACAGATTTTACTGAATTGAAATGATTTGCTTGCAATGTCATGTTCCCCAAAGGGAACAAAAGTTCAAAAAATAAAGTACTTAAGAGTACCTACCTAAATCTGTTTTTTTTTCAATATTTTTACTTAACAATATGTCTTTCAGCTGTTGAGTGACCACTAAACTCCAGTGTTATGATTAGAACAAATATATTAAATATATATTTATATGTCTTCAAAGCCAAAGACAGAATGCTGGTCCAGAATTTCTCTTTGTTAAAATAACATAGTAGACTTGGATTTCCCTGGTGGGACAGTGGTTGAGAATCCGCCTGCCAATGCAGGGGATACAGGTTCGAGCCCTGGCTCCGGAAGATCACACATGCCATGGAGCAACTAATCCCATGCGCCACAACTACTGAGCCTGCACTCTAGAGCCCACAAGCCGTAACTACTGAGCCCACGTGCCACAACTACTGAAGCCCGCACGCCTAGAGCCTGTGCTCCACAACAAGAGAAGCCACCGCAAGGAGAACATGTGCACCACAACGAAGAGTAGCCCCCACTCACCCCAACTAGAGAAAGCCCGCGCACAACGAAGACCCAACACAGCCAAAGATAAATAAATAAAATTTTAAAAATAATAATAATAATATAGTAGACTTAAGATAGTTTAAAAGAAAGTATTTTGCAATTTGGGGGTTTGTCTTACAGTTTCAGTTTTCAATGACTTTTATGTGCTTCAATCCTAAAGGAACTTTGTAAAACTAAATTACTGTGTACCTTGGGATTTAAATGTTTCTCCTTCTTTAGCAGCAGCACTTTGATGTTTATCAAAGCCTTAGAGTTGAAAAACAGTGAGCAAAAAACACAGAAAAGGCTGTCTCCAAATTATTTACACTTCAAATGTTTTGGACATGGGAAAAATATTTTCACTATAAACACATACATTTCACAAGGGACATTTTCTATGTGTGACAAAGAATTAAATAAAGATTTGGGCCATGTGCACCTAGTTACATAAACTAAAAGAAAAATTTAATTACTTTTTTATTCTGAATCACCCATTTGATCAGAGAACATCATAAAAACATTAAAAAATCATTATCAAAACTCAAGACAATATTTAACCCTATCATTGAAGACAGCTATTACTCGTCCATCTTTATACCCTCAGTGCCTCACACAGAATTTGGGTCCTAGTATATAATATACAATCAATACATTCTACATTTTTGTATTTATATAGTCAAAATCTATCTTCTCGATAACAAAGTAAAATTTGCTTATAGACAAATTATAATCCTGGCTTTTGGTTTTTAAAATGTATGATATATGGATAAACATGTATTTATAACATTTATAAAAGCAGTTTTCCATATACTTTTGGTAGAAATACTTGCTTTCAGAGCCTGTGAATAATAATTTTAGCAATAATAGGAACAGCCCACCATCAGCTTAAACACAATCGCTACTGACAAAACAAGAGGTTTTTTTGGGGGGCAAAGCAAATGCTATGTAACCTTATTCATTCCTATAAATCCCCTCTCTTCGCTATAAATGTGATACACTGATGAAAAGAGTGAATATTTGGATGAACTGGGCATGATCAGTTATCAGTCAGCTGATTATTCCAAATACTCAAGTTGTTACATTTTCAAATATATTTTGAATCCTCTATAAAAAGTGTGCATTCCAATTTTGTATGATGTTATGCAAAGTGCTATACTCAAACAAGGAAAAAAAAAGAAAACGAAGGCTGATTTTCTAAGCAAAGCTTTGTGGCTCAAAGCTGTGTCAAGAAGCTTGGTCATATACAATCTCATTTATCATCCCAAAGATTAATTATTTTTGCATGGCCTGGAATCGATACAAATCTTCTGGTTCAGCAACAAGAAGTGAAACTGAAAAGTGTTTGGGACACAGGGTCCCAAACCTAATTTATATAATGAGCTTTTTGCCAATTTCTTCCTTTTTTCCTCCTTCTGGTCTATTTCTTTGTTTTGGCTGCACAGTTACTAAGCTGACATTCCTCAAATCTCTTCCCACAAATGGAGTCTTCATTTCTCATTTCTTCCCTTCTACTGACCTATTTTCCTCCATTTTAGCTCCAACCTACAATTGAAAAGCTTCGTTAGTTGTTATTCTCGGCAGCAATGGGCAGCTTTCCTTTGGAAATAAGTGAGTGCAATTGTCCCCTAATAGACTCTAGTCTTTAGTCCAGAGTAAATGAACTTATTAAATTCCCCTGCTTCTTGGCCCAGAATGCTGTACTTCCAGGGGAAGAATGGTGAGATTCAAGCTTCTAGGAATACTTTTAAATGGCAGGCAAGGAATTGGGGGAAATGGTGAAGATAATTTTTTGGAAAGAGCATATGCAAAAAGAAATGGGTTCCTCTGAACATTGAGATTCCTATCTATCATCTAGGTTACCTACTCATTGGCAGTCCAAACTTTGAAATTTGATGATATCTTCTATGAAATATAAAAATCTGGGATTTTTGTTTGTTGGCTTATTTCTTATTTGTCTTTAATTGGAAAACTTATGTGGAAATTATGGATTCGATTTGGTTGAGAAGCATGTGTAGATCATGTGTTAGAGGGCATACTTTAAGTCTTTACAATGAAACCAAAAAAATGGGCTCAATCATGGAATGTGAATTCACAAAAATAGGAACTTCCAGTTACATCTTAGGTGTACCTCCCTCCAATAATTTCTACTTACATTTTAAAAAGTACTACATTTGGATCTGTTCATTTGTTAAGTATAATATAAAATCAAACTGAGGTAGATTTACTTTAAAAAGTAATGAACTACAAGGTCCTACTGTAGAGCACAGGGAACTATATTCAATATCCTGTGATAAACCATAATGGAAAAGAACATGAAAAATAATATATATAACTGAGTCACTTTGCCACAGAGCAGAAATTAAAACAACATTGTAATTCAACTATACTTCAATAAAATTTTTAACAAAGTAATGAAAAGCATTTGGTTACCTTATCATACAACGCAAAAATTAAATTTTGAGAATTTTAATATCATATGGAAGTGACTAAATTTTACTTTGGGGAACAAGGTTCAAAATCAAACCTACATTTTAGACCTTTTAAGCATTAAAACATATTCATAAATATACATCTGACATTTTAAATGTTATATCATGGGTTATGTTCATAAAACACCATAGAAAAGTTCATCTCTGTTTTTAAATATATGAGAGACACTATCCTGGTGAATTTTATCCTTAAGTAAAGGCAAAGCTATGAATATCTAGAAATTAATAGAAACAAGTTCAGCTCAGTTCCCTCAGACCTTTGCTCAGTTCCATGACTCATTCTAGCTTTATTAACCCATGTGGAAAATTGGGTTAGGACAGGCCTCGTTAAAATCAGATGATTCACTGAAAATAGGTTTTCTCAGATAGAGGAGTTTCAAACCATAATATTAATAAAAGTGTTCTATAGTTATAAAACTGCCAAGTCACAACTCTAGAGAATAAAGGCAGATGATTTCGTTCCAGAAATTACCTGGGAAAATATAAAGTACAATATGAAAATAACATATTTGGTTGTTGCTATAGTTAATATTATTCATTTAATATTAGAAATTTATACAAATATGCCCAATTTGCTGAAAGAACATGGTGATGAGTCCTGGTCCAAATAAGACATTTTCAGACAATGTATATGCCTGTGAAATAATGTGAAGCAAATGATTTCTTCAGAGCCATGGGTTGACGAGTTGGGTCTCAAAGCCTCACCTGAATAAGCAAAATGTGTGCCCACAATGACAGCTACTTCATTTTATTTTACAGTATTACGTTCCCTGCTTTTGTTCATCAGAATAGAGCAAGTTCTCTACTGATAAATTACTCCAAAGGCTTTTAAAATCACAAATATGTATTTATATGTTATTCACTGCAAGATTTTCTCCTGTTTTGTTTGTGTTTGCGGGGGGGGGGGAATCACTCAAATATTTTTTCTCTATATTTTTTATTATGAGTTAAATATTTATACCTCATATTTCTTACATATTGTCAACATATCGGTATTTAGTCTTACTACCATTTTTTTCACAAAGTACACCATCAAATTTTTGTAAAAATTTCTCGTTTAAAGACCAATACATTTTTCTTTATTCATATTCCTGTGCAAGTAATATTATATTACTAGCAGATTTATGGCTATGACTTAATTACATCCCACCTGTTTCTGTCCATATTCTAGTGTTTTTCCTAATACAGTGAGGCTCTGTCCTGACTCCAAGCCTTGTGTTTCCAGTTTCTTACTATATTTGGCCACTTTCTAATTCATATTTATTTATACTTTCTCTTTTCCCTTAACATTCTCACTTCATATAGTTCATACCCTGGACAAAGACAGGATACTCTCTACCCAGCTTCTCTCCTCTCTCGCAAAAATACCCACCTTAATTAAATAGGTCACCACCAAGTGTTGCTAATTTTCCTATCCTCAATATCTCTCAGATTCCTATGAAAACTGTTCTTATCAAGATTACCACCACATCTTAACCTGGATGAAAATCTCACCATCTACCACTCCATCCTACTTCACACTAATCTACTCTCCTTACTGAACCCAGCATAACTCAGCTCCAGATAAACTCTATTATTGTATTTTTTCTGCTGTATTAAAAAAGCAGGTTTTCAGTCCCAGAGGCATCGGCAGGCCACAATACCTAATTTAAAATGGTATATATTGCTTAGTGTGTATATTTTGGGTTGTACCTTCTGTGTGATAAGTCATATAAAGTTTACACTCACAAGTTGAACACATTCTTGATTCTCAGCTAGATCGTAACTACTGAAATTTCATTCCATGAAATCTGTTATTTTCTACTACTTCTGGTATTGTCTGCAATATATTTTTCTGACATTTGGATTAACAGAATTTCTGAGAAAACAGTTCTTAACAGATTATTACTTATTACCTCTTAATGTCTATTTCTTATGACCAGAGTATAAACATTGGTGATAATGGGACTTTAAGTTTAGAAGAGTCTTAAGTCAAGACTATGTAAGACAGCCTTTAATATTTTGGGGGCAACTTTGAGAGAAACAATAGTCTTATTATATCACAATTGCTTGACAAGTATCATCCATGAGGAAAAATAAGTAACAATAATGGAATAAAATTTTATTATCACTGTCCGATCTATTCCCTTTATCACTCTCTTTAGTTTCCAAGGGTATTGAATAATTTATTCAACATTTGTGCAAGCCACTCTGCTTTCTTAATGCAGAGCTTTGGAGACTTTTTCTGCAAAGTGCCAGGTAGTAAATGTGTTTGGCTTTGTTGGGCCATGAAGTCTCTATTGCAACTACTCAACTCTGGTTATGTTGCAGAAACAGCCATTGACAACACATAAGCAAGTGGCTGTGGCTGTGTTCCATGAAAACTTTATTTACTTTATTTTATAGAAAACAAACTTATGGTTACCAAAGGGGAAAGGGGGTAAGTGATAAATTAGTAGTTTGGGATTAACAGATATACACTACTATATATAAAATAGATAAACAACAAGGACCTACTGTATAGCACAGGGAACTATATTCAGTATCTTGTAATAACCTATAATGGAAAAGAATCTGAAAAAGAAAAAATATATGTATATGGATAACTGAATCACTTTGCTGTACACCTGAAACACTGTACATCAACTGTACTTCAATTAACAAAAAAATTTAACTTCATTTACAAAAGCAGTCAGTAGTTCAAATTTAGCCCACAAGCCTCAGTTTGCCAATATCTGTTCAAACGGAAAATGTGTGTGTATATTGTCTGTTCTAACAGAGCGTTGGGTAGATACAAGCCTAATGCCTATTGTCACAGAGCACGAAGTTAGCAGGGGAGGTTAAGAATGAATATCCATGATTATAATAGCTTCAAGAATCTAACACATTCCCTCTTCAAGTTATAAGTAATACCATGTAGAAGTTCAGAGAAGAAATTAAGAAAAAGTTCAGATATAACACATGGAATGGTCCTTAAAGAATCAATATTATTAAGGGTCATTTCATTTCAGACTTGATATTACAAGAAAGGCTGCCATATTCAAATATGCAAAGGCATGTACACACTGCACAGGAAAGAGTTAACACAGCAGGCCCGAAGTCACCATCTTCAGCTGAGCCCATTTGTAGGGTTGGCCCATGGCTGGCAGCTGGGAACCTGGCTCTTTTTTACCCAACCTGGTCTGCTGAACACCTGCTTTCCTTTTTGAAATCTGGCATTTCAGTATGTGTGGCTGGTCGTTGCTCTTACATAACCAGTAAGATCTCGGAAAAAATCTTGCGCTCTGAAGGTCAAACAGGCTCTCCTGGGTTGCACGCGTTTTTGCATTTTGCTGCTGGGTTAAGGGGTGCATTCTGTGTGACCCCTCCCTGTGCATGTAGCAGGAGTGCAGGTGGAGGGGAACACAGGAAATCTGTGCCTGGATTCCTCCAGACTCAGCCTAACCTATCCGTTCTCCTGTTGATTGTATTAATAAAATATAGCTGTGAGCAAAACTGCTTCTGAGTACTGAGAGTTCCTCCAGCAAATCACTAAATGTGTACATGTTCTTAGGACCTCTAACACAGACTCACACATACATACAACTGATACTTATCCTGATTACTTCCAAAACAAGTAGATATTTTCCATCATGTTCTCTCCTATTTTATTTTCTCCCATTCCATTTCATTCTAATGAATTTTAATGCAATGCAATTCCATTACATTTAAATTAAAAGCCATTTGTATCTACTGTATGATTTCCTGATACCCTAATGTGACACTGTTCTTGGTAGCCTACTGAGAGGTCACCCTAACCTATCTACCTTACATTGTTCACTATCATCTGCAAAAAGCAGAGAATCTTTCCTTTTTAAGGACTTCAGTTCTAATCAATGTCAAGAAAGAGATGTAGCAGTAATATATTAGTAATCCATTGCTGTGTAACAGATAATCCCAAAAGTTACTGGCTCAAAACAACAACGTTTTACTATTTCATAGTTGCTATGGGTGTCTCAAGCTCAAGGTCTCCCACTAGGCTGCAGTTAAGGTGTTAGATATAGCTACAGACACTTGAACGTACAACAGGGGAATCGGCTTCCAAGTTCACTCACACGTCTGTTGGCCAGTCCTTGCTGGCTATTGTCCAGAGTGGCCAGTGCTTGTCACTTGGGCATCTCCATAGGCTAGTTCATAACATGGTAGCTGGCTTCCCTCTGGGCAGGAAAGAGAACAAATGGGGCAAGAAAGGCAGACTCCAAAGTCTTTTTTGTAATTTAGGAAATGGCATACCAACAGTCCTTCTGTACTGTCTTCATTAGAGACAAGTCAGCAAATTCAACCACACTCAAGGAATGGAAATTACATAAGGGCATGAGAGAGGCAGGAGCAAAGGGTCTTGAGGGTCAGCTTAGAGCCTGTTTAGCACAACACAAAGAAAGAAAACAAACATGATGAAGCTAAAACAGTATAAAACAGTATGTGTGTATGTATATATACACATATATATGGTCTTCTTTTGAGGAAGCTAATACTGTTATCCCTATGCTATAGATAAGGAAACTGAAGATGGATAAGGTTAAGTTCATCCTATTAGAACTAGAATTTCAGCCCAGGGAATCCGGTTATGAAGCCTACACTTCTAACTCCATAATGCCCCCCTACATGGATTCAAACATAGAATCAGGCATTGATTTCTTAAAACTTAATTACTAAACATTTAAAAAAAATAAAAATGAGGGACTACATCTTTAGTACATATGTCAGGTAATCAATAAATATTTTTAAATGAATAAATGAATATCATAGCTTAAGTTTTCTGGAATGGGCCAAAATTTTAAAAATAGGTCATAAAATTAAAGCCCTTGCTTTGCATATGAGAATGAGAAAAAGGAAAAAGACAAAAGGAAAAAAGGAAAACATTACAAAATGAGAGGAAGAAAGAGAGCAAGGAATGAAAGAAAAGAGAGAGAAAAACAAAAGTTTAGGGAATGTAGCTTTAATTTGATTTTACAATTAAGGAATCAGGATGGAATTTTATACCAGTTGTATGTCACATATTGTATACAGTTAAAGCACAGCACAATGAAACACTTTGAAATTTAAGAATTAAAGTGATATCATCAAAGAACAAAACGTTTGTACCATAAGATATGGCATAACTGTGCATAACTCAAGAAAACAAGATTTGCAAACACAAATTAATCATGTTTGGTGTTTAAAAATGTAGCAGTAATGTGTAATAAAACTTATTATCAGCATACAAATGTTAATATGAATATTTCTTTTTAGTTAAAAGAGACAAATGTATAGTTACTTCACTAAAGTCTGCAGGGTTCTGGAACAAAGCAAATTATTAAATTTAATACATTTCTCATAAAAGTGTCTGAGGAGATAACTTCATGATTGACACAACTTTTCATGGGCTTTGTGATTTTATATCTCTGATTCACAACAGGCTAGTTTTGCTGGATGATACAGTCTCAAACTGCAGAAATTTTAAAACTGCAAGATTTCTTTTTTAAATATAACAAGGAAGTTTAGTTGATTCAATATGAAATATGAAACTTTAAGTGAGTTCATTTTACCAATGATAAAGTAACTATAATAATTATATATTTAACTGTAAGGATAAAATATAAATTAAATATTAAACACTGTTACTTCTTTTTCCCCTCTTAGTGGACTTAATTGAAATAGAGTAAAACCTCAGACAGCAAAATAATCAAGAATTTAGGAATCCTTACCCTTTCCTATCAGATAGAGATACAAAATGACATAAAATAAATATTTGTTGATGGGTACAATAGCCGTTCCTGAACTTTTAACAAACACGTAACATACAGATGCAAAAGCCTGTTTTAAAGTCAAGTGATAATATGGCTCATAAGAGACATACTCCTTCCAAAAGAATATTACAGATGATGCTAAAACTCTTGTAAAGTGATTGATCAGTTCATTGCAAAAGAGAAACAAAATGTGTTCTGTTGGGCAGGTGACATGTATGAGAGAGTAGTTTTTCCATTAAAAAGAAAGGATGCGGGAAGAAAAACCTAATTAAGTCAGGGGTGGGGAGTGATAACGATGAATAAAACAGACAATAGAACCAGTGACAAGTTAAAGATGAATTAGATATTCTTATCATCTGAGAAAGAAGCCAATATAAATCAATAGTTCTTAAAGTTCTCCAGGGGTATCCTACTCACCAGCCTATAAGTAGATTAGTCCAAAGGCTACTCATTAAAAAAACAAAAACAAAAACCCTGTATTTATAAGTTAGAATGATAACCTAGCAAAATGATCATTGTAACTTCCATGGATCAAAGCTTTTTCATTGCTCTAATTACCATACCTAACACCATGCTAGTAGATAGTGATACAAAGTTAGGTATTTGTTGAATGACGGAATCTGCTACTTAAACTCTCTTTATATAATTGATCTTAAGAAGTTTTTGCATTACATTCAAAGATAATACTCATTACTGTGTCAGATCACCCCATCACTGAGAATTTTAACTTATTAAATTATAAATTTTCTTGTTATATAAACTGAAATTTAAAGACAATCTATCCATTAGCTTTATATTACTCCTTAGAGATATGTGGAATGAAAATGAATCCTTCTTCTGCCTGGCAATCTTTCAAATATTTGAAGAAAGCTATCTTAAGGAAATATTGCAAATATTAATTTGTGATTTTTTTTCTGCACTGTATCTCTTACCTACTTCACCCCACGTACTGTTTCACAATATTAGCCAGATACGTTTGAATAGAGAAGTTTGCAAGGCCAAAGAAAGAAAGCTACAGTGCCAGAAAAAAAACAGATTGTAAGCCTATTACCTAGGAAAAGAAGGTTTTACCTGAGTCTAAGCTTTTTCAGGTGTAAGACAGAAACAGTAATGCTATTAGGCAATATTTGCGGCACAACCATGGTGTGTCTACCACCAAAGAACAGGGATATAAGGCAAATAACAATATGGCCTGAGAGTACAATCGACGCGTAATGTTTTAGAGCAGAATCATGCAAAATCTCTTTAATATACCAAACATTTCTCAGGCTGGCAGGACTATATGTAACAGCGTTCATCAATTCTAAGAAACACCATTTTGTTCACCTTGTAACATCTTCCAATCAATGGTATGTCAGAATTAACAGGGGACATTTCTTTCATTTTAATCATATAAACAATGATGGGCACCTTTCTGAGGTGAGGATGTCGAAGAATCAGGGCTTTCATGTATGTGGTTTTACATCTAATCTAAACCCATTAAGGTAACAGATGCATCAAGCTGCCTTCTGATTATTACAATTGGCCTAACACGTTGACAGTGGCAAAATACGTCGGCCAGGCAGCAGAACTGCCTCGTCCCATTTTAGTTTTTGTTGTTGTAGTAGTTTGAGGGGTTTCTTTCCCCCCTGAGAACTACTGACCTGCCAAAATGGGTAAAACCTGGGTTTGTGATCTTAGTGAACTTGAGTTAGCTCTGAGACATGTATCCATTTAAGTTGTGCTGATCAAATTCAGTCTCTGACACTTTGTGCAGTCAGAGCACAGATGCTGGATCACCAGTGAAATTGTACCGGAGAGGCCCCTTGTGTGACAAGCAGATAACTTCTCCTGACGTCACCCGTAAATATTTCATTATCGTCACCTACATCACATTCTTCTTTTTTTTTTTTTTCTTGTTTTTTGAGATAAAGGAAGCCACTTTAGTAAAGCAATTATGAAGTGTCAGGTACCTAGGAAGCCTTCAATAACAATTATTTTCATTCCTCTGGTTGTCATTCTCTAAATTTATTCTAATTTCACCAAGCACCTCAAAGTATGGTACCCAGAACTGCCAAGATTCCTGCATGGCCTATAGCTTCTTCAGTCCAGTTACTATATTTCTGTTCATGAAATATAAGATCCCATTAACTATGTTGGAGCTATATCACACTATTGATTGGTATTGATCTTCCGTCAAGTAAAACTTCCACAATCTCTTTTACACAGGCTATTGCTAAGTGATCCTATCCTTTGTATGGTTGGCTTTTTGGATCTGAGGACAGGACCTTGCATTTATCACTTTAAAATGCTTATTAGTTTTGGTCCTTTACCCTTTGTTGTCCAAATATTATGGATTCTTTACTCTGTAATATAAAATATGTACCATGACTCCAGATTTTTGTCATACACAAATCTGGTGGTTACAACTACTTTATAGTTTTCGAGTTACAATGTGAACAGGTTACAACCACTGAAATAAACAGAACTGAATCTAGATTCTGAAGGGATATGCTAGCATCCTCTCTTTAGGTTGACACCATTGTATACTGTCCTTCACCTAGTTATTAATCCATATCTTTTATCACAAGTTCACATTGATGTGTCAGTCACCAGGATCTTATGAGTAATGTTTTGATCAAAATCAGTCTATTGTATTTCTTTGATCTGTTCCTCTAATGCTATTTAAGAAGGGTAAACTGTGACACAGTCTTAAAAATGTTTGCTGAAGCCTAAATATAATAAAACTGTGCAATCACCCTCTAAGTGCTTTTCTTATACATTTCCAATCCCCATTTGTAGAATTATCATAAAGAAGCATAAAGATTACAGAAATCCCTCCCTTCCTTCACAGGTACTATATCCTGGAAAAACCTCTTCTTAACAACTTGTCACCCTTCCTAAAACTTCTTTCCCATTACTATTAATGCATTGGTTTGGGCAATTTGCATTTATTACAAGTAACATCACAAGTTTTCTCACTGGTCTTGACACCTCCTAAGATGCATCATTTAAATACTATTTTCAGAATGTCACTGGAGAGAATCTCCTAAAACACCTAGTCTCTCTAGGCCTAACTGCTGCCTACCTCTCAGACTCCTGACATCTGGCTTTCCATGGTGACCTACATTCCAAAATGACACCTGTACCAAACAGTTCATAGGTCCCAGACAGTTCCACACTATTCACGCCTCCTCGTTTCCTGGCTGGTTGCTCCTTCTGCCTGAAAGCTGATCTCTAATCAGTGCTCATCTCACCCAGAAGCAAATGGACAGATAAAGAGGTAAATGGCCAGCTAACGACAAAGAACAACTAGAGTAGTAGGAAAGAGTCCACCACACTCTGAATGTCTGCCATATCCACAGCTCCATCAGAATCAAGCAGCTAGCATAATTCTGCACGCAGTTTAACATGCTTTGCGTCGTGGGACCTATCAACTCTGACCACAGTTTAACTGGACCAGGGCCTGGTTCTGAATCAAATAGCCAACTGAAAGAGTACCTGCTACTTACGAGGAGACGTGGTGTGAGAAATCTGCTCAATAATGAGAACAATAAGACCAGTCGTTGCTAATTTCTAAAAAAATCTATTTCTTTAAACTTGATTTGAAATGCAAGGTTCACAGAAAGGGACCGAGATTTACAGAGGATAGAAGACTATAGGTGTGGAGAAACATACAGATAAGAGTGTGGTAAGCAGAATAACCCACCTCCTCCCACACACACATGCAAATATGTCCACATCCTAATGCCTGGAGCCTGTGAATATGTTATTTACAAGATGGCAAAAGGGCTCTGCAGATGTGATTAAGGTAAGGATGGGGAAATTACCCTGGCAGGTCCCATGTAATTACAAGAGTTCTTATGAAAGGGAGGCAAAAGAGTCAAAGTAAGAGAGAAATTATGCGGGCTTCCCTGGTGGTGCAGTGGTTGAGAGTCCGCCTGCCGATTCAGGGGACACAGGTGCGTGCCCCGGTCCGGGAAGATCCCACATGCCGCTGAGCGGCTGGGCCCGTGAGCCATGGCCGCTGAGCCTGCGCGTCCGGAGCCTGTGCTCCACAACGGGAGAGGCCACAACAGTGAGAGGCCCGCGTATCGGGAAAAAAAAAAAAAGAGAGAGAAATTATGAGGACTGGAAAGAGGGGAGTGATGAGCTTTGCAGACAGAAGGGGCCACAAGCAAAGGGTTGCAGAGGGCCTCTGGAAGCTGAAAAAGACAAGGAAATAGATTCTCTAAGAGACCTCCAGAAGTAAGGAACCTTGGTTTTAGAACTCTGACTTGCCAGACACTGATATCTTGATTTTAGGACTTCTGACCCCAGAACGTTAATCATATATGTGTGTTTTGTAAGTCACTAAATTTATGGTAATTTGTTATAACAGGAAACTAATACAAAGGGTTATAGTTAAAATCCGTATTAAGTCATATTCACCAGCAACTCAGATGTCAACTTAATCTCAAAAATCAATAGACTAAGAGACTGAAGGTACATCTATACTACAGTATCTCTGCGAGTATATTTTTCCAAGCACACTTTAACAATTACAAGCAATCTTGATTTCCCTACCAACATGAAATTTGGATTTAATTCTGAGGAAATATATTCTTCTATATCTGACACTCAGCACATTTACAGATTTCCATAGATATACATCTTACTTGCATTTATTTATTTTTATTCTTTATTTTAAATTAGTTTTTCTCTGTCCTTAATTCCCTTGTTTCTATGTCTTAAATGTATGAAAATAGTCAGTGAGGAGACATAACTTGCAAGAAAAAAGAAGTTTTGGAAAATAATACTATTTGTTAAAAACTGTGTCTAATCCCATAGTGCATTGCAAGGAGTGAATAAAGAGTGGTCTTATCCATGTCAGACACAGTAAACAGGGGAGGCCTATTGGGACACGGAAGACTATTACTAGGTGATATTCTGGAGGAAGTGTTTACTTGTCACTAGACAAGAAATGATTGCTCTCAATTAATTGGTTTCTGGGTCTAATAATAAAAAGAATGCACTAGTGAAGCTAAGAAATTAAATATATTTTACTTGGAATATACTCCTAGAAGCTGAACAGGAAGTGAGAGTAAGAAAAATAGATTTCTGAGAGTCACTGGAGAAAATTCTGAGAAGGCATTACCACTTGTTTAGAAATAAAAGATTCTCAACACACTTATAATCAAGAAAATTCTCTTTGTGCCAGAAATACTAGAGGATTTTACTATTCTATTGCCTTTAACTTTTTTTTTTTTTTTTTGGCTGTGTTGGGTCTGTGTTGCTATACACGGGCTTTCTCTAGTTGCAGTGAGTGGGGGCTTCTCTTGTTGTGGAGCATGGGCTGTAGGTGCATGGGCTTCAGTAGTTGTGGCACTCGGGCTCAGTAGTTGTGGCTCGCGGGCTCTAGAGCACAGGCTCAGTAGTTGTGGTGCATGGGCTTAGCTGCTCCATGGCATGTGGGATCTTCCCCGACCAGGGATCAAACCTGTGTCCCCTGCATTGGCAGGAGGATTCTTAACCACTGTGCCACAAGGGAAGTCCCTCCTTTAATTTTAATTCCCAAGCTTTAACTAGGATATTATTTCTAATTAGACATGATACTATCTAGTTTGAAATCTTGAGATCCCTACTATTTGTGTGTTTTTTTAGAAAATGTGGGTTTTTCTTCTCTCATGTATAAAATGGTGATAATAGTCCTGGCTCATAGGGTTGCTTTCGAGGAACGAACAATGTACTTCATTCTCTCAATACAGTTCTAGGCACATTGTTATGTCAGTGGTATTTTTTGCTGAATAGTGAACATTCTCTCACCAGCTTTGTCTTATTCAGGAAGGCTTAGGCAAATCTGTAACAGAAGAATAGACATTTTTCTATCCTACTCTCACCTATTTTGGTTCTAACTTTACACATACATATTATTCTTATCCCCTCCCTGAAAAAATACCCCACAGTCTATCCTCAGTTTCACTTTATAATGTTTAATCTAGTCCAGTCTTCTTCAGATCATTCCCCTATATCCAGCATTCCTACTCTTCCATTTTTATCTAAATCTAGCTTCCTCAACCTCCTATTTCTTCTGAAGTCTATGATCTGATAACTAATTTGATGAAAATATCACTGATAAATATGTACTACTTAATAAAAATTATAGTAGCTTGAACACACTAATTTATTGATGTACTCTCTAAAGTCCAAATTTTTACTTATTTATATATGTATATACACACATATACAGATATTATCACAGCTATATTTGTGCTTTGTGAACTACCTGTTATAAATACTACTGTAAACACAATTTCAATGCATATATATACATACACACTTTGAATTTGATTTGTATCATAAAACATGTTTTTGAAAAATAATAGGGATAAAAAACCTGTTACTAGACCCAACCTAACAAAACAATCTCAAATTTAATCACAAGATAATCCAATGAAAGATTTATTTAAAAGTTAGTTTTATATTACTGCACAAGTTGGTAGTTTCAATATTTATGTAATTATTTTTGTTTTAATAATGGAAATTCTTTCTCAAATAATTACATGTAATATGCTTTATAAATGCTTTCTTTTTACCTTTTAGCTAAAATTTTCATGTCGATGATTAAAATAAACTGTCTATATATGATGGGTTCACTGAATCAGTGGCTTAAGCACTTCCCCTCTCTGTAGAAAATGAATTTGTAATGATAACAGTTCTTAGAATTTGATAAAGCTTTTAGTATATCATGAAAACAAAAGTTTAGTAATGTTACAAATCAGACAGTAATGAAATATGTTCTTCCCTAAAATGAATAGGCTAGTTCAGAGGTTGCTGATGTAAACGTATTGTAATTTCTTTGTAATATATAGCACTTTTAATATTTTGTTTTAATATATAAATGTATTTGTGTTAACTTGTTAGAGTTAATGGATTGGAAACTAATATGCTAAAGTGGACAGAGAGGAATAGCTGTTAAACTTTTATTTTCAACTAGGGATGATGAGATATTACAATGAGAAAACTTCCATATGAAACATGTTTTTTTAAATACCTCTGCTCTTTAATTGAATTATTGTAATCCCAAACAACTATCTCATTGAAATCTCTAACAGGAAATTACATATATTAATCATAATGTACCCCTGCAGAGTCATTTAATTAATATTTATTAAACACTTTGAACACGTATTTTTTGCTAGGATACACACACACACACTTTTAGAAGTACTAGAATGTGTAGACATTTACAAAATACAAAACAACATGTATATATTAATAAGCACAATTTCTGCTCTCAAAGTTTTATTCCTGGAAATCTAATAAAAATTGTACAAATTAGAACACTATTTTGTAATATGTAAACATTTATTGTTAGGAAATTTTAATATAATTAAGTTTTGATTCATAATTATACATGAATGGATTTTATTGTCAGATACACAAATGTGTGAGGAGAGAGGTCTGGGGAAATTGTTTGGTAATCAATGAGAAGGTAGCATCTAATTCAGCTAGAAGTACTCGTGGATTCAAAGCTTGTTCAAGCAGCTATATTTGTGCTTTGTGAACTGCCTGTTATAAATACTACTGTAAACACAATTTCAATTTTGACTTGTATCCTTTTTTTCTGCTTTACTGATATGGGAAATCTATCACAGCATAAACAATAACAACAAATTTATTATTGGTAAACTAACTTGAACTTTCTTGATTAAAGGAATTCGTTTTATTTCTTACTATTTAGAACTGTCAAGGTCAGATATCTCTTGCTTTTGATCTCCATAAACTTTTAGTTGCAATACTTCAGTACATCAGAGGACTGGGTCTCATGGGAAACTCCTTGGGCCAAAGGTATTATTTAACAATGCAGCCTTCCCAACAGAGCAACACATCAGGTTTGAGAAGTCTTTTGATATTCTGTATGAGCTACTCAGGTCAGCAACTTTTAAAAATATTTTTTTTAAGTCAATGAATACTTTATCCCTATTTTAGACTGCTTTCTAGTTCTCTTTGATTTAAAAACATTAAGTTTATTGCTGTTTTAAATTTCCATCACTTTAGATTCACTTGTGTATTTATCAACTTTGCTCACAAAATATCTTGAATCCTTTGTCCTTTCTTCAGAATTCATTTTTTATCATTCTGAAGCATACTCCTTTACAGTTTTTTTCACTGAAAGTCACTTGTAACTTCTCCCAGAACCTGATTTTTTTTAAACTATTTCCCTTTCTATTTTAATACTTATTTATCTATGAATTGGAATGTTTTTGACAAGTACTTCTTAGATTCTGAAAACAGACTTCATTGATTTTTGCTACAATTGCTGCTGTTGAGAAGATTGCTGTCATTCTTATTGTCATTCATCATTTATTATGTGTTGTTATTTACTAGCTGCTGTTTTGGTATCCTCTTTGTTCTTTTGCAGTCTTATAATGTTCAGATGTGCATTTACTTTCATTCATTCTGCTTGGGCCATATTAAAATCTATTTCTAAGAAATATTTATTCATCTACTCTATTTATATTACCTTTCTCTCATTTCCCTGAAATTTTCACTCTGACATTTTTATTAAATATATGTATACCATCTAATTCTATCGTTAATATCCCTAGTATTTTCTATGCCTTAATCTTGCTACACTGTATGGTATGTCATTTCCTAGAGTCTTCTAATTCACTCATACTCTTTTCACCTATGTCTAATTGTGCTAGCCAAACTGAATATTAAATTCTAATTCCGAAGTGTTTGTTATTGTTTCAAATTGCTTTATTATCATAAATTACAAATGATTTCTGTTTATTGGATCACGAACCCTTAGTCACTATAATACAGTTTTCCCTATCCTCTGGTATTTGTTAATTTGAATTGTGAGGCAATATTTAGACAGATTTATTCCAGAGGCATCCCTAGATAACAGATTGAGTCTTGTATTTTCAGAGTGCCTTTTCAATTGCTTATCCCAGATATTTCAGAAATATAATCAATTCCAGATAAATTTTGTGTTAATTTCTCATCTTGCTGGTTACCAGACCAGGTAAATAGTGTTAATTAGGATCTCAAACACACAGCAGGAATGAATCTATAGTCTGAGTTCTTAAACTTTTTTTTTTTCCCTCTAAGCAGAGTCAATGGAGAGCAAAGTATCTGGAACCTTATGTTACTTTTTAAAAATTTATTTCTAGTCCATGGTTTCATTTAATTTGTCAACTGTTTTAAGGCTACAAATTTATGTATGACTTGAAATGGAAACTTATCAAAAAGATCTAAGGTCTTGGCCTTGAGTGGGCATTAAATCACAAGCCTCTAGGTTTCAAAGATCAGCATTTCTTCCCAACTCCCTACTACAGAAAAGTCCATCATCAACTTTCCCACTTATCATCCTAAATGGTTTTTTATCAATGGGGAAGTGTTTTCTCTCTCTCAAGTTCTTCGCTGAAATCAAAGTATTATTTTGTGTTAAATGACTGCATTTATAGACATTTCTATCAGGCATCATTTCATGTTATTTCATCTACCACATTTCCAGTATCAGAAGCTACAATTTTATCTAAAGAATCATTTGTAAAATTTTAAATCATGCTTGAGAATGTGAGGGGCCTACTGATAAAAAATATGCATCGCAAGTTCAGTAAAATTTCCAAAAACTTGGTAAACAAAGACTTTCTTCTCTTTTTTACTTCTGCAATTACTCCAGAGTAGTTAAGAGTACAGGATTACTGATAGTGAAAAGCCCTTTGAAATAAATTACAGTGGATTCATCTTATGCTTACTTCCTACAACATGTATGTAATAGGAGTATGACTTTTTTTAATTTATTTTTTAAAATTTTTATTGGAGTATAGTTGATTTACAATGGAGATTGGAACTGACACATACACACTACTATATATAAAATAGATAACTAATAAAGACCTACTGTATAGCACAGGGAACTCTACTCCATATCCTGTAATGGCCTTTATGGGAAAATAATCTAAAAAAAGAGTGGATATATGTATATGTATAATTTAGTTTTTTTAATGTTTGATTGTTGAGAGCTTTTAAGCCTCATCCCTCCCTCTTCCACTGCTGCCCCACATCTGGAAAAGCTGATAAGAAAGCCCAGATGCTCCCTTCTTTAGCATCAGCTGGAAGTTCAAACCACACAAGGTAAACCACACTCTGGCCAGACTTCTTACCCACTATAAAAGAACCATATCTGTCTCATTTCGCTGCTCTCTCAAGCCAGGATGAATATGCTTGGGAGACCTCCCCACTCTCCCCAGAAAGCCTTTTAATGTGAGAGACAAATCACCAACCCCCTCGTGATGTGTGTGTGGTGTCATTGTTCTTTACATCCAAATCAAATTTGGGATGGAAGTCTACACGGTTTCTGTGGGATAGCTACACGACAGCAGAGTATTTATTGGTGAAATGCTATTGATAAGATGTAAATCTTGTTATGGCTTTTTGAGAGTTATTCAGGTTATTATCAGCCCTTTTTTTATAGAAAAAATAATTGAGCTATTGCTTAAAATTTAAATAAAAATGAGAGAATTGCTTGCATATTCTAAACAATGAAGAAATGTATTCAAGTATAGAAAAGTAAAAATGTATATTGCTATATTCTGAGGTTTAAATGACTTTATTTGAATCCATCCTACTTCAGAAAGATTGTTTTTTATTCTTGATATTCAGATGTCACTAAATGAGAAACAAAACAACTCTAGCAAAGACTGAGAAATATGTTATAAATTCTACATTTGAATTTGAACACATTTTTCCCCTGTGCAATATATCTTTATGCATATATTAATAACTCTCCAAAGTTTGTTCCCCAAACCTATTTTTTTGTTGTTGTTGAATAGAAGAAACTTAAAGCTCTGTGTGTGTGTGTGTGTGTGTGTGTGTGTGTGTGTGTGTGCGCGTGTGTGTGCGTGTAACAGAGAGAGAGAATGAGAGAAAGAGAAATGGAGCAAAAAAGAGAGAAAGGGCAAGAGAAATCCAATTTGTAGGGCAGACTGGAAGACTGGAACCTTAGGCTGGATTTGATGTTACAGTCTTGAGATAGAATTTCTTCTCTGTGAAACCTATTTTTGTGGTTAAGACCTTCAACTGATTAGATGAGGGCCACACACATTATTAAGTGTACTCTCCTTAACTTAAAGTCAACTGATTATAGATGTTAACTACATTCACAAAATACCTTCACAGAAACAACTAGATTAATGATTGTTTAAATAATTGTATATTATAGCCTAACCAAGCTGACACATGAAAACAATTGTCACAGATATAATAAGATTAAGTACTACATACTTGTGAAATTGCACATAAACTATTGTATGAGCCATTGAAATTTAAGTTGTAGCAAAGAAAATGTGGTTTCTTTCTATCTTATTTATGTTTTTTGTTTTTTATAATACAAACATCAAAAGGTCGCCTAGAAGCAATTAAAGCTATTAAGTACGGGCAAGAATATGAAGCAGTAGGAATGCTGTACACTGCTGGTGAGGATGTAAAATGCTTTAACAACTTGGGAATATAACTTAATATTAAAGTGTATTAATATCACACTTTTCAAAATGTGCAAATCCATGAAGTAACAACTTCCACTCCTAGAGAATCTTTGCACATATACACTGCTTCATAGCATTATGTTAACAGAACAGAAGGAAATATATCAAATATAAATTGACAGAACAGCAGATAAATGAGGTAATATTTGTATAATAACGCACTACACAGTATGAAATTGAATGTGCTATAGCTTTATGCATCAGTGTGGTTGACCTCACAATCAAATTATATGCAATCATCCCAATTACACAAAAATGTATTCAAAGTTTGCAATATAATTTAAGAATGAAATAAACACAAAAGGAGATTATTTTAAAAACAGAATAACAGCTACATCCAAAGGAGAGAATCTAGAATGCAACTGAGAAATGGCATGACAAAAATTTAGAAGGTATTGCTGATTTTCTGTCTTTAACATGTGTTTTTGGTACATGGTTAATTAATTTGTGATCATTGTATATGTACTATATATTATTATATCCTTTTTGGCAATTACGTTTACCTTACTAAAGTTTGTTTAAGGCATGTAAAACACTGAGGTAAGTCTTGAATGACATATACATAGGGCAAATAACAGGAAGGCATTATATCAGAATTTAAGGGTGATAAACTTTGCATGATGTGGTGGCATTTATATTATTTTATTTTCTGAAATTTCAGAGATTCCTCTGAGTGCATACCTTCACATATGAATGTTTATGTAATTTTAGAATATTAACCCATACATCACATCCAGTTAAATAAACCTCCAATATAAGAAATACTAATGGAGGGATTTTCTTCCTTGATAAAAATACTTAAACCATAATAGATGAAAACGATCCTATTTCAGTGTGGAAACACAACACAATTTCAAATAACTGAACTAGATAAAAGACTCCATACAATTGTTTGGGGTAATCCACATTATCCACATGAAGAATTCACTTGAATGTTATAAGAATTAATTACATTCATGCTATCTACTCCACGTGTTTCCCTATTCAATACTTAATAGTCTAGTAAACACAATGAAGTCATTTAAAGCAGAGGTAAATGATACTTTAGAGATTAAGCTGTCTGCTTTACAAACTACCTTATTACATTCTATAACGGATTCAAATCATGCTTGATGAATAAGAAAGGTGAATGATATCCTTATGGTCCTTTTTCAGAGGTTTTAAAAAAGCTTACTTTGTTGACCATTAAAAAATAGAGTTGAATGAGATTTTAATGGACTTACTTTTAAAGCAAGAGGCTTGTGTTAGTATATATGTATTTTATTATTCCATGTAATGGAAATAGGAGTAAAGAGAACAGCCTGCAATTTAGTTAGTCTATTATAAATATCATAAACTAAATCTTCACAAAATACTCAATTCCTGGCTGAGGCAAATACATAGTGTATTAGTTTTGTTGATTCTTTTGAAGTGGTTGCACTGAGAAATGCATCATAAAAGACCAATACTGTAGGACAAATTCTTTGAATCCATCTGATGGCAAAGATACGTTTTAAAAAAATTCTGAGGACCCTACAGCTACAGCATTTGATTTTTGAGACTGAAGTAATTTTAATTTGAAGTACAGCCTTTTAAATATATTTAGGAAATTTTATTCATTAAGTCATGCCACAGTTGTCAGTTACTCTTTGAGGAGATTGTTACAAGTTTATCTTTTTCTATTACAAGAGTCAGTTATGTGATCCCAGACACGAGTATATCTTGACTTCTGAATATGGAATAATTCTGTGCTTATTCTTTGTCAAGCCTAACCATGCAATCCAATGTAAAAATGTAAAAAGGGGATTTTATAAAAGATACATTCTAGAAAGAGATATATGTATATAAGATATACATCCCTTGAATAATTTTAAATAAATGTGTATATATTTTTTAGAAATATACATAATCATGAATTTTGTGCTCATCCTAAATAAAACATTAAGCAGAGCTGGATATAGGCAGAACGGTGTAGATAAAAATAACTAATATTAAAAAGAAAAAGAAACTAAAAAAAATAGTGATTCATTCAGCAGACCAAAATTTAGAATCTATGGCTCTAATTTGATCAAAAGAAAATGTTACAAGGAAGAACTTGCTTAAGAGCTGCAGAAGGTAAATCTCGTTCTTTGAGGAGGATTGATTCTGACATTTGAGAAAATATAAGTTGTTTTTTTAACCAACAAAAAATATGGTTTCAGAGGCTTTAATTATTTAGTGTCTTTTAACAGAGTAGTGACAGAAAATATTTCTGTAGAAGTACCAAATAAATATCTACTAGTTAAAACAGTAAGATGTTAAAATGTTCTGTGAAAAACTTATCAAAGTGAATATGGCTATTCAAGAACACACAATAATTCTCTTACCTTAAACTTTATAATGTTATATGTTATTCTGGTATTATAAAACTCATTTACTTTGAAAAGATTGAATTAACACCAGTATGACTTACAATAAACATTTCAAAACACTATATATATTATTCTCCTGTATCTTTAGCTGACCATATCCAGGATGAATCAAATGAGGTTTATATTTCCCCAATCATGAGCTTTCATTTACTCAATGACAGCAATAAACAGACAAAATGTTGAAACACAAAGGGAAATAATAGCTTTTAGGACAAGCTCTGGATTTTTGTGATGAGATATATTTCTGATATACTTTTTAGTACCTTTTACTCAGCAAAGATTTATTAAGCACACCCAAAGGTCAACACAGTGTGCTAATTCCTAGGTATGCATAGATAAATAAGACTCAGTCCTAGATATCAGGCAACTTCAGGGCTAAGGTGAAAACTGTAGAAATCTGTCAGGGCTGCATTAAATAGTTACTAATATGACTGCTTGGTCTGTATTTCTCCCATCTTCTTCTTTTTTATTTTTTTTAACTGTTATAGTCCAAGCGACATTTTTATTCTCACAGTGAACACTAAACCAGAAACAAAAATTCAAAGGCTCCTTCAACCTAATTGAGAGATGGAGTCATTCTTACACAGCAGCGTTTACCTTCTAGAATTTAGAGAAGGGGAAAAAAGATGAGAGCCATTAGAAAGAGAAGTGGCAGGTCTATTTGGAGGGTGATCAAGTACAAAAACTAGAAGAGAGGAAGAGATTCTTTAGATATAGAGGATAGAAGAGCAGAGGGAATGGTCCTGAGATTTCACAGCACTCAATCTTCCACTCACTAGCCACTAGTAAATCCTCATCAAACTATGTCATGGGTCACAGGCAGCCAATATGGGTATTGCGAACAGAAAGGGACAACATAGGATTCTGACCAGATTAGATCAGAATCAATGCAGGAGTTTCATTTTGAGCTATGGAATTGATAGCCACACCACTACTGTTACCTGGTGTGTTGCAATTATTTGCTCAATGATCAAACAGAGGCCTGTGTAAAGAACTCCACTGAAACAAAGATGGAAGTGATTACTCTTACCTGACAGGGATGATGAATGTCAGGCATGGCCTTAAAAAACAAGGAAATGCTTTTACTGGGATTTTTGTTTTTTGTTTTTTTTGTAAATTGCTTGAGGAATGTTTATTTTAAAGGGAGCTATTTTACCAAGGTGTAGAATTGAGTTATCACATTAGGTAGTACAGGATCCTGGGGCAGGACTGTCACAGGCTGAACACAATGAGAAGAGAGAGAGAAGTTAAGAAACACTAGAAGGGGGGAATTTTGTAGTGGCCCCTTGAATCAGACCAGTGACTTCTACAGAAGTAATCACAGAAAGGAAGATTGCTGATCTATTTGTCAGGGCTCTCCCTGGTCACACTCAATGAGAAGATAAGAGACAAGAGAAGATAGTTGGAGTGATCCATAGAGGTCAGTTTTCTGGAAAAGGAAGGGGTGACAGAGAAAAGTTGAAAGTGGCTCTCAAGAAGCAAATGGAAAGTATCCATCCCAAGCCACCATTTTTGTTGGGGTGGATTTTTAAGGAGGACAAACTCAGCTTTCAACCAGGATAAGAAAGGATTTAATTTTCTATGGAATGTGGTCCATACATTTATGAAAGCATGAAAATATGACATATTCTGTAAATTGCACATTGTTAGGTGCTGTTAGAAAGTACTATAGGGATTATATGGAAACCTAAATTTTGTGAAGAGAAGGGCATCACACTTGGTCATTGAACCTGACCCTACACGTGCACGTACTAACACCAAGTGCAACTCCCCTGCTAATGCACATGCTCCACTGTGCCACTGGATACCACTTATAAAAATCAGATTCAGGGGCTTCCCTGGTGGTGCAGTGGTTGAGAGTCCGCCTGCGGATGCAGGGGACACGGGTTCGTGCCCCGGTCCGGGAAGATCCCACATGCCGCGGAGCGGCTGGGCCCGTGAGCCACGGCCGCTGAGCCTGCGCGTCCAGAGCCTGTGCTCCGCAACGGGAGAGGCCACAGCAGTGAGAGGCCCGCGTACCGCAAAAAAAAAAAAAAAAAAAAAAAAATCAGATTCAAAGACAACATTATTAAGAATTATGAAATGGGACAGCAGAGCATTAAACCAAGTATAAGGGCCCTTGTTAAAGGGAAGTACTATGTAACTACACAAATTGTATACCCTGAAGCTTGTCCAGCCAGTAGGTGATTATGTCTGATTTTGGCAAGGAAAGTAGTGAGGTCCACAGTGAGCTTCTCTACTCCAACTAAAGCCTCATGTTTGGGAATGTGCGAAAAGTACAGTCAAGAGGATTCAAATAACCAGAAGTCTTAATAAAGTTGAAGAACAGGCTCAGAGGGATTTGAGAAGGAAAAAAAAAAAAACTGGAATAAAGTTTACCGTCAAATAAAATTTAGATGTAATTGTTTCAAAGAGAATGTAGTAGTAAGTTAAGTCAAAAACAATTTGTACTGAAAGGGACTTGAATGAAATAGAGCAAAGATGACAGCTGAGAGTCACTGAATGTGTGTAGCTGAGGAGATTGAAAAACGATGAGGGTTAGGGTTAGTAACATAGACCGATTCCAAGTTTTAATTATGGCCAGAAGGTAAAGTGAAAGTGTTGCAAGAATATTGAATTTTAATAATAAGCATTTTGTCTCGAAACACCCTACAACTTTTAGAACCTATGCTGTAAAGAGCTGTTCCTCTTCCTATGTTTACCACCATGAAAATATACCTCTTTATCTCTGTGGTAGAATAAACACCAAGGTGGTTCCCATGATCCCTGCATCCTGGTTTTCACACCTTTGGTGATCTCCTCTCTGAAGAGGGTAGGACCTGGGACTTCCTTTTAACCAACAGAATACAACAAAGGCAATGGGATGCCATTTCTGTGATAACATTACGTAAGATTGTAACCCATCTTTCTAAGGAGATTTGTTCTCCCACACGGGCTTTTAGGAAACAAAAGCCATGCTGGGATGACCCACATGGCAAGGAGCTGAGAGCAGACTCTAGTCAACTGCTCAATTGCAAGAAACTGAGTCTCTAACTCAAAGAACCCTCAAAAAATTGAATGCTGCTAACAAACACGGGAGCGTTGAATTTTATCCTTCCCCAGCTGAGCCTCAGATAAGACTCAACCCCAACCAATACCTGGACTGAAGTTTTATGAGACCCCAGAACTGAGGACACTGCTAAGCCTTGCCCTAGCTCCTGACCCACAGAAACTGCGAGACAACAAGTGTGTGTTGTTTTAAGCCTCTAAATCCGCAGTAACACTGTTAAGGAGCAGTAGACAATAAATACAATGTCAGAATCCCGTGCTCCCGCATTTTATGTATGTCTGACGAAAGCTCAGTTTTCCACATTAAGCTGTTTGCAGAGACATTAAGTAATGCTTGAGTGTTTATTGATTTGTCCACCAAAAATAAAGTATGTCTGGGAATGAAGACATTTTATTTCCTTATATAATCTAAGTACCTTAAGTATTATAAATGCTTGGCCCACAAAGAGTACCAGATGGGGATCTACCCAGAGATTACCCCATCAGTCAAGATGGAATGCCGAGAATAAGCATATGTTTTAGTCACACATTAAAATGCCTTGCCTGCCTCACCAAGACAATTTAAATCTAAAATGAAACTTTTATAACCACATATTAAACAGACAAATAGTTACTAAGAATTCAATGCTTGCTATTTCAACCACTTAGGAATAAATATAAGAAAATTACAGAAAGATTCATAGGATTATCAATATCTCTCTATGATATTTGTAGGACAATTCATAAATACCACTGTGCATTTATTAATTAATTGAATCCCTTATTTAGCAAATAATTTCTTATCTCAATAAATATAAAATTAAGCTATTCTCAAAGAATAACTTAAGATAAAGGAACTACAAGCTGCAAATTTTTTTTTAATTCTAAAGTTCATTTAGTTTTATTTACAGCTAAGCACAATTTTTCCAGAAAAATTTTGGTGTATTGTGGTTATTGCTGTGTTTTAAAGCCAAAAGCTCTCCTCACATTTTTTTCACCTGGTGTAACTACAAAGATGTAGTGCCTCATTTGTTATGTCTTATTTAAAAACATACTGCTCACAATGATTAGTAGGTCATTTAAGTATATAAACAAATTTTATGTATAAAAAAGTGGGATTGATATTGAAGTCAGTTTTTTGTCTAAAGAGAAATAATATTAAACTCCTAGAAATTATACATGATTTTCTGCCCAGTAATTCTGGAGAGAAAAAAGGGACACAGAAATAAAATATCAGAAGTGTCAAAATGCCAGAAAATACTAACAGCACACCTAGTGTTTCTGGCATGGAGGAGAGGGTCTGACTTTTGCTTAGGGAGGAGAAAATGAAAGCCAAGTAGAAAATGGTTGGCATTAGATCCTGAACTATTAGATCACATTCAAGTTCTGCTCCAGCCACGAGGGACAAACACATAACTCTTTACGAGTGAAGCTGGTTGCACAGAAGGCAACCTCTTAATCAATGGTGAAATTTGAGAGGAATTAGTAATATAGAAGTTAAATAGATCATTCTTCCTTTTGCCACTTTCCTATATCTGAATGTCAATTATGTGAGAGGTTTCAGCATGGAAACTAGAGATGCAACCATGAACATGACTGATGGAATCTTTCCCTTTATGTAAATTATAATACAGAGAGGAGATAAAAATTTCAACAAGTAATTACAATTAAAAATGATGAAGATTATAAGAGAGAAAATCCAGAGACCTATAATAACAGAATATATGGTGACATCCTACTGGAGAGAGAACCTCTGAGGGGAAATCCTAAGTAACTCAGACCATCAAAGAGCAAGAAGAAATTAGGTGGGTATAGTATTAGGGGAGAAAGAAACTATGTTCCAGGTGTGGTGAAAAAAAAAAAAAAAAGATATGCAGATTACAGAAGGGGTTAAAGCACTTGAAAAAAGTCCTATATGGCCAGAGGTTACAACAGGAAGGAGAACGCTAATGTCATTATTATGAATTCAGTGGTTTTAATCCAATTTTACCAGAAGTCTTTCCTATAGAATAAAATTATCATCTTCTTCAGTACCATGCTTCCACAACTAAACTTCATTTTCCTTCTTTGTTAACATTACTTGAAAGCTACTTTCTTATTTTAAAATTTGCTTAAGTTGAGAAAGTTGAATGAAATTGAATGTTGCTGCTTTGTGATAGGTGGTTCTGTTATTATCCCAAGTCACAGAAGAAGAAATCAAGGCCTAGGGAATTAAGTCAGCTCTCCTGAGGAAGTCATCCTGGCAAGATTCAAACCAAGGGCTTGTCCATACAACTTGTAAGCCTACCTCTTCCTGGACTGCAGAATTCCTTTTTGAAATCTTTCTAAGAGCTAGATTTTCCTAACTGCAGAGAGCTTGCCTAACCAGTGAGGCTGAAAAGGCAAACAGGAATATTTTAGCTAATAGTCCAAGAGAGATCAATTTGTCACTTTTGACATGAACCAGAGAGCAAAGCATCTACTTTTCTTGGACAAGTAAGCCAATCTAGCTACTATGGAGTAAAACCATTTACTTGCTTCCATGCACAATATGTAAACTAACATACTAATTTTTCATACATTTTAAGCATTGATTAGATGTAGCCCGAGACAATAAAGTGACACAATTTTAGTTCAAACAGCAACTACAGAGCCTTCCTCAGCCTGAGTTCCTAAATGGATGCATCTGGCCCCACCCCAACCCACATTTAGAGTCAATGGGAGGTAAACGTCCATCTTGTCAACCCACTGATAACTGGGTAGAGGGCTTTCTCTTACAACTGCAAACTAACATAAAGGTCAGGCATATCTCCAAGTATTTGCTCCATAAATAGGAAAGAAACAGACATGATTAATGATTCCTCTGAGGAGAAACTTCTCATAACAGATTTTAATAATTAATTTTCTTCTGCCTGCTCAATATTCCAACTCAGAAGAACAGCTCTCTTTTCAAACTAAACTTATCTAACTCACATCTAAATTGATCTTCCCCTGCTTCCCAAGAGCCTCTCCCCAGGTTGGGCTCTATACAAAGAAAATGCTGCTCCTGGTTATAGTATTTCTGCTGTTTACAAACTTTTTTTTTTTTTTTTTTTGCGGTATGCGGGCCTCTCACTGTTGTGACTTCTCCCGTTGCGGAGCACAGGCTCAGGGGCCATGGCTCACGGGCCCAGCCGCTCCGTGGCATGTGGGATCTTCCCGGACCAGGGCACGAACCCGTGTCCCCCTGCATCGGCAGGCGGACTCTCAACCACTGCGCCACCAGGGAAGCCCTCCAAACTTATTTTATTCACATTAGAAACCTACTACTATTAGACATAATAAGCCTTCTTATTTGCTACTTACAATCTTTGAAAATAAAATGATATAATTAAGTTTGAAAGACCAAATGTTTCCTTCAACTTCATCTCACCTATATTCTCAAACTAAACATTTCAATTATTTGACTCACAAATATTTCAATTACATGAAAAATTAAAATATTTGTTAATTACAAAAATATATATAGATTGCAAATATTTGTCAGTTGACATTTTGATTACAGTTTTATATGTAACATTTAATTTCTATAATGAGGTATACTGATTTGATTATTTAGCTTGTCCATCTTTTACTCTAGTCAAAAATCTAAATTCAAACCTGGCTTTCAATGTCCCTCAGAAGGAAGAGTATAAACCTGTGTGTCATAATTTCAACATCAATCCTTAGTTCTATTCCAGCCAATAATTATTTGACTAATATACAGGGGCTGCAAAAATTAAAGTGCTTGATTTCTTTAAGAATTCCAAGGCATTATTGCAGGGAGTTAATATCTGTAGTCATAAAATAATAATCAGAAAGTTCATATGTAAAATTACAAAATAACACATTAGACAACAAACAAATATTTTGGAGTTTAGAAAAAACCTCTCCTTTTTCTTCAGATGTGTCCAGTCAATTTATTCATGCACATATTTGAGAATATTAATTCCGGACCTACTTATAGTGTTGGTAGGACTACATGATATATAGCTTATTAAGTGTTACCTTAATGTTAATGATCACTGTGTTACAGGACATGGATAGCACCATAAATTTCATGTAAACCATTAAAGTTTGTTAAACCCGTGCATTGGTAGAAAACTTTTAAGACTGGGCTAACATCCACCAAGGAAATAAGAATAATAAAAGAAAAATAAATGATACGAGTTGGTCAAAATTTCACCAAATACTTCTGCGAATTCTGTGATGCCTGTTACTAATCTGAAAAAAATTTAATTTTAAGTAGTGAAGATCCTTTTTCTCTAACGTAGTTATGATATTTTGTAATTATAAAAATAATACACCATATTATATGAGTACAAACATGAGTGCAAAAATCACAACCCTATTTTAAGCCAATATAAATTGTAATACATTATGTATTTGAATTTAAACAAATACATACATATAAACTTGTGTTAGGTGTTAATCCTTAATTTTAAGGATTTAATCATTTTAGAGAAATGCCTATATATTTGTTCCTGAAAAATGTATTAAAAAGCCAATAATGCTAAGTGCTAAATTAATTCTTTGTGTTTCAAACAGTCTTAATACAATCAAATTCACTTTAACATTACTATTTATACATTGTTTCAGAAAATTCTGTATGTTCCCAAGTTCTATTCAGTAGTAAAAATGTATTTTAATTCTAATAACATTAACCAGAAGTCCCTGTGTAATGTTTTATATATACCTTTAAGTCATGTCATCTTAATAAACTTACAATCACCTGAGAAGAAACTACCGTGCATTATGCTTAACAAGTTCCTTATAAATATAATTTATTAGCCATTATCTTAAAATATGTAAAACTGTATTGCCTTATATCATAACTCATGTATAAAAGAAATCATAAAGAACGTATTTGGTATTCTTCAATTTTAGAACTGTCCATCTCAAATTCATTGCAGGCAGGCTGCGAATCATGTTCCAAGAAAACCCTGAAATAGATTTTCTGGACCATGGAAAGTGTAAGGTATTGAAGAATGAAAAGTGGAAGAATTGTGTAGTATGTGGGTTGTGCTTAAAAATAGAACATAAAAATCAGACTGCAGCAAAGCATAGTATATATTCAACAATGCCTTCAGAATATCAGAAAACTGGACCAGAATCAAAGACCTCAGGCAAACAGCAGTTTGTGCCTTTTAAAGTTATATTTTCAATTAGACTAGACATGCTGTCCTAGTGAGATTTTAAGAATATACTGTAAAGGCAGCCATTCAAACCCACTGCAAAGTCCAGATCTGGCATCTCTCTCCTTTTCTCACAGTCCTGGTCAGCTCTATTCTACTGGAAGATTTTGTTCTATCATAGTTTTTCTAAAAATGGTTCTATTTGCTTCACATTGTATATTACAATGTGAATATATCAAAGCTTCCCTCCAACCTAGCACCCTGCCCTGCATTCATTCTTATCTTTCCTCTACCCTTTTGTCTCCCCTCTAAGAAAAGTTCTTTATAGAAACAGCTCTGCTTAATTTCCCTAGGTCTCGAACAGCTCGTGTGTGTGTGTGTGTGTGTGTGTGTGTGTGTGTGTGTGTGTGTGTGTGTGTTGGATGGAGAGAATGCTGAAGTTGGAAAAAGATGGCCATGTTAGTAGCCTATTTACTTATTCCTCAGGATGGTGGCATGAAGAGAAGCAAGCATGACATCCTTTGAAATAAAGGCTGCTTAAATATGCAAACATTTAAAATAAGGATTGCTGTCTAATATGTCATACTTTAACTTATAAAAATTAAACATTTCACTGATTTTAATGGCTGGGGAGAGATCAAACAGGCATGACCAAGTAAGTATAATTTCCTTTTACCATCAGAGACTTGATCACAAACAATAGCTAAGTGAGGTTTTAAAGTATCTTGACATAGTTTCTGAAATATGTCTAGAAGATAGACTCTATTGGTTGCTTTAAAGAGCTAACATATTGCTAGTAATTTGCTTTCTGTAACCATATTTGTATACTTTGTCACCTGGAGGAAAATAATATGTGTTTACTGAGAGAAGAGATTGGTTTCAAGATAATTATTTATCATCTGTTTCTAGCAGCTTGGCAGTCTAGTGATCATGACCAACCCAAATATTATAAATTACTTTTAAAGTTTTGATTTAAAATCTTTAAAAAAGAATTAGTAAGTTGGAAAAAAGTAAAAAAAAATAATCAAATGTGAAGAACTAAGTTGTATGTAAGAAGAAAATCAAATCAGGCATACACACTGTTGGTACTGTCACCAGGTGAACTTGAGTTTGGTTTTCATGGTCACAGAGCTAAAGGGACAGGGGACAAAATGGTCCTGCCTAAGATGATAAGTCTAATAGAATATTACCTTTCATATAAAAGTGAACTGGAAATCAACCCAATAGTTCAGGCTCAGCAGTAAATCCTGTCTTGAGAATTGGTGCTCAGTGGATATATATATATATGTCTGCTGATATATACCCTTTATATATGTTTGTGCCCATAATCAACTGGGTGGTTCAAAAATCTACAAATTGAGAATTTGTTTAAAATCCACTTGGCTGAGAGTTCTATTAGGCACCTGAAAGACATGCAAATTCCCTGTGGAGCAAAGGTAACCCAATGCAGGACTCAGAAAATGCCTACATTTAATATTGAAGGATATACGATACCATAGATAAAATATCACACACACACATACTCACACACACCCTACAAGGAAACAAACCACCATGACTATGAGCCAGTACAAACAAATGAATCAGAGACATAAAAAATGTAGAATTATCAAATACAATACAAAATACATATCCAATGTTTTATAAATTTAAAAAGGGAAAAATAAATGATGAAACAAAAAACACACAGTAAACCAAAGGATAAATAAGACATTCAGATATTAAACATACATATATATATAACTTCACAGCAAATGGGTTTGTTTATAGCAGTCCAGACATAATTAAGTAAAAATTTAATAAACAAAACATATAGCTAAATAAATTATATGTAATGTTACACAGTAAAACAAAAAGTTAAAATGGGAAATTGTGGTTGAAGTGAATAATCTGGAGTTCCAAAAATACTGGAGAGAAAACATAGATAGAAGCAATATTTGAAAGGTAGCATCTTAATTACTTCAGAAATGATAAAAGTTACCAATCCAAATATCCCAAAGTGAAATAAATCCCAAGTGAAATGAATTAAAATCAATGCAAATAAATTTGTATAATGATATAAATTCAGAACACAGAAGATGGAGACAATTATGATAACTCCTAGAGGAAAAAAGTAATCCCTTTCAAAGGGATCGTAATTAGAACTGGCTGATCGTAGCAGGAATGGAAACTAGAAGATTCTGGAATATTATCTTCAATGCATTAAGAGAAAATCATCAACTTATGATAGTATAGCCAGCAATTTTTTTTTAATCATGATGTTAAAATAATGATATTTTCAAGAAAACAGTAACTGTGTGTGAAACTTTCAAACTCTCTCAAATGTAGCTCTCAAGGATATATTTACAGGTGGAATATTTGACATACAAGGAAGAATGATGAGCAAAGAAATTTGCAAATACAGGGTTAATTTAAACAATACTTGACTGTATAGCATGATAACAATAATAAATTCTAGTAAGGTTAAAGAACACAATAGATCTTCTATATATAGGAAACCCTAAAGAATATACCAAAAAATCAAAAGAACTAATAAATGAATTCAATAATGTTGCAGGATACAAAATCAATACACAGAACTCTGCTGCATTTTTATACACTAATAACAAACTATCAGAAAGAGAAATTACAAAAATAATTGCATTTACAAATGCAACAGAAAGAATAAACTTCTTAGGAATAAATGTAATCAAGGAGGTGAAAGACCTATAAAGATACTGATGAAAGATATTGAAGACATAAATAAATAAAAAGGTATATCATGCTCATGAACTGGAAGAGAGAAAATTGTTAAAATATCCATACTACCCAAAGCAATCTACAGAATCTCAAAATATTCATGGAGTTTTTCACAGAACTGGAACAAATAATCCTAAAATTTGTAGGGAACCGCAAAAGACCCCAAATAGCCAAAGCAAGACTGAGAAAGAAGAACAAAGCTGGAGATATTAAGCTCTTTTTATTTCAAACTACATTACAAAGTTATAATAATCAAAACAGTATTATACTGGCACAAAAACAGACACATATAACAATAGAACAGCATAGAGAGCCCAGAAATAAACCTACACACATATGGTCAACTAATTTATGACAAGAAGCAAGAATATACAATGAAAAAAAGACAATCTCTTCATTAGATGGTGTTGGAAAACTGGACATCTACATGCAAAAAATAAATAAAATAAATAATGAAGACTACTTTCTTATAACATATATAAAAATAAACTCAAAATGAATAAAAAGACAAAAATGAAAGACCTGATACCATAAAACACTTAGAAGAAAGCAGGCAGTACGCTCTTTGACATTGGTCCTAGCAATGTTTATTTGGATATGTCTCCTCAGACAAGGGCAACAAAAACAAAAATGAACAAATGGGACCACATCAAACTAAAATGTTCTTGCATAGCAAAGGAAACATTCAACAAAACTAAAAGAAAATGTACTGAATGGGAGAAAATATTTGCAAATGATATGTTTGATAAGGGGTTAATATTACAAATACATAAAGAACTCACACAACTCAATATCAAAAACAAAAACGAAAACCAAACAATCCAATTACAAAATGAGAAGACCTAAATAGACATTTTTCCAAAGAAGACATTAAGATAGCCAAAAGACACATGAAAAGATGCTCAAATCACTAATCATCAGGGAAATGCAAATCAAAACTACAATGAGATATCACCTCACCCCTTTCAGAATGGCTATTATCAAAAAGAACACAAGGGCTTCCCTGGTGGCGCAGTGGTTGAGAGTCCGCCTGCCGATGCAGGGGACACGGGTTCATACCCCGGTCCGGGAAGATCCCACATGCTGTGGAGCAACTGGGCCCGTGAGCCATGGCAGTTGAGCCTGTGTGTCCAGAGCCTGTGCTCCGCAACAGGAGAGGCCACAACAGTGAGAGGCCCACGTATCGCAAAAAAAAAAAAAAAAAAAAAGAACACAAATAACAAGTGTTGGTGAGAATGTGGCAAAAAGGGACCCTCATACACTGTTGATGGGATTATAAATTGGTACAGTCACTATGGAAAATATTTTGGCAGCTCCTCAAAAAATTAAACATAGAACTACCATTCAATCCAGTAATTCCACTTCTGGGTATTTATCTGAAAAAAACAAAAATACTAATTTGAAAAGATATATGCACCCCCATGTTCATGCAGCATTATTTACAACAGCCAAGACAATGTAGGCAACTTAAGTGTTTATCAATAGATAAATGGATAAAGAAGATGTGATAAACATATACAATGGAATATTACTCACCCACATAAAGGAATATCTTGCCATTTCCAAAAACATGGATAGACCTAGAAGGTATTTTGCTAAATGAATCAAGTTAGAGCAAGAAAAACAAATACTGTATGATTTCACTTACATGTGGAATCTAAAAAAAGAAATGAACCAAAACATCAATACAGAAACAGACTCACAGATACAGAGAACAAACTGATGGTTGCCAGAGGTGAGGAGAGTGAGGGATGGGTGAAATAGAGGAAGGAGACTAGGAGGTACAAACTTCCAGTTACATAATAAGTAAGTCACAGGGATGTGTTGTACAGTATAGGGAATACAGTCAAACTAGTGGAAATCTCTTACATAGTACAATATTAATTCTGTGCCAGCCATTATTCTATACCTGTTAAGTATTATAACTTACTCACTCCTCTCAACATTATGAAGTGGTTCATTAATTCTCCATATTTTTCAAACTAGGATATTGAGACACAGAAATTTTAAGTAATTTGCTACTAAGAAAGGAACCAGAAGTCAAACCTAGGCAGTCTTCCTAATGAATCCATGTTCTTTACAATGTTCTGCCTTTCTGAGCTGTACCCACACTCTTCAAAAGAGTACACACAGCATCCATCACTAACGTAAATTTAAAAAAAAACACTTTAAAACTAAAATAATATACTGTTTAAGGTAACAGACATTTGTTAAGCCTATAAAGAAATCAAGAGAATGAAAAACTCATAGTTCTGGATCACACGTGATCACACGAGTCAGATACAAAAAAGAAGTTGTAGCATCTGAAAAGGGCAAACAACTTGATTGGAAAACACAGAACAATTTCACTGACAGTGGGCATGAATAAGTGTAAAACTATACACTAAAAATATTACAAGTCTTAAAAAAAATATATTACAATGCTTATGGATCAGGGGATTTGCAAAGAAAGATCTGTCTATAAATATTCTCCATAGGTGATAGGTTACATATCAGTGCACAGAATTTAAAGATATTGAGCAAACATGTTTTAAAAATTAGACAATTACAAGCTAAATAAATGGCCTTACCAAAATGATGCATATTTTTGGTTAAAGAAAAATCTGATAGGCATTTCTTTAGAATGTATCTGGGATCTGCCATTGACCTTATCTTACTTAAGTGCTAATCTATATATCCAAGTTAAAGGTTATATACATTCTTCTGGTTAACATGAAGTAGTAAGAGATAAGTCAATAATCTGAAATAAATTGAATAGCTAATCTTAATGACTAAATGCGATAACAGGGTGTGGTGATTTAGAAATTAGTAAGAGTAATAGGTAAAGAAATAAATATGGTTACCAGATAAATATGATCTGAGGGCAAATTACTTGCATTATAATATCTTGAGTGGATTAAAGTCATGTTTCTCACTGCATTCTGTCCTAGAAAATCAAAGGTTTCTCCAAGTACATAGAAATATAGGTAAATTTATACAGATCAATATGACCTAAGAATGTTATTTGAGGCATTCATTAAAAAGTTAGGAATGGTGAATTTGGTAGTAGTCTATGTGTATATATGTGTATATGTGTATATATATATATACACATATATGTGTATATATATATGTTTCTTTTTTGTTGTTGTTGTTGAACTGATTGTTTTATTTCTGCCGTCACTACTGTCATTTTTTTTTAAGATACAGTTTTAGAGCAGTTTAAAGTTCACAGCAAAATTGAGAGGAAGGTACAGAGATTTCCCATATGCCCCCTGCCCCCCCTGCCCAGATGCACAGCTTGCCCCAGCATCAGCATCCTCAGAGTGTGGACATTTGTTAAAAATGATGAACCTATGCCAACATGTCATAATCACTTAAAGCCCACTGTTTACATCAGCGTCATTCTGGGTAGTGTACATTCTGTGGGTTTGGAGAAATGTAAAATGACATGAATCCACCATAATAGTATCACACAGAATAGTTCCACGGCCCTAAAAATCCTCTGTGCACCCACCCCCCGTATTCGTCCCTCCCTCCCCTTCCCCAGGCCCTGGCACCACTGATCTTTTTACTTTCTCCATAGTTTTGCCTTTTCCAGAATGTCCTATAGTTGAAATCCTCTTCAGATTGGCTTCTTTGGCTTAGTAATACGCATTTAAGTTTTCTCCATATTTTTTTCATGACTTGATAGCTCTTTTTCTTTTTGGCCTTGAATAATATTCCATTGTCTGAATGTACCATAGTTTATTTATTCATCGCTGAAGGACTGAAGGACATCTTTTGGTTGCTTCCGTTTGGCAATTATGAATAAAGCTGCTCTACACATCTCTGTGCAGGTTTTTGTGTGAACATAAGTTTTCATTTCCTTTGGATAAATACCAAGGAGTGTAATTGCTGGATCATCTGGTAAAACTATGCTTAGTTTTTTAAGAAAGCACCAAAATGTCTTCCGAGGTGGCTGCACCATTTTTGCGTTCCCACCAGCAATGAATGAGAGTTCCTGTTGCTCCACATCCTCACCAGCCTTTCGTGCTGTCAGTGCTCTGGGTTTTGGCCACGCTAATAGGTGTGGAGTGGTGTCTCATTGCTGTTTTACCTTACATTTCCCTGATGACATATGATGTGGAGCATCTTTTCACATGCTTATTTGCCAACCGTATGTTTTTTTTTAATTTAATTTAATTTATTTTTTTATACAGCAGGTTATTAGTTATCTATTTTATACATATTAGTGTATAGATGTCAATCCCAATCTCCCAATTCATCCCACCACCCCCACCCGACCCCTGCCACTTTCCCCATTGGTATTTTCATTGATTTAACAAATATTTTATTGATTATCTAAATATTCTTATGGGAAAAATGTTATTTTTCTATATTTTCCTACGGCTCAAACAAGGATTATCAAAAAGAAACCAGATGAAGACCATTTTCAACTCTTTGGAAGGTCAAAGCGGCAGTCTCAAGAAGAATCTGGTTCCCGTTATTGAAGGAATCAAAGGAAGTTTGGTCAATTTCATAGCACACTTGCTGTAAAAGGAATTCTAATAATCGATGAGTTATTGGAAAAGAGGGAGGCACACTAAGGTGAGGAAAAGCACAGATGTTTTGTTCAGACATAAATAGATTTAAATTCTGTTTCTAATTTTTTATTAGCTGGAAGACTTTGGGGGACTATCTGCAGTCTTAGCTAATATTTTCAGGGTTAGGTAAACCCAGAACTGTTTGACATGTTATAAAAATTATCTCACATAATTCACAATATCTCACAAGTTTTTGCATCACTTACAGGTCACCAGGATGAATATATTTATATTTACAGTGACCTAAACCTAGCTAGCCGGAACCTGAAACCGAGTTGTGCAGCCAACACCAGCCTTGGTCAACCAAATTACAGCGAATAGACATATGAGCATGAGAATAAATACTTGTCATGGATGGTCTCTTATACAGCAATATTATGACAGATGAGTAATATGGATGAATCTGAAATACCAAGGATTCTATAACATTAGAGTGTTTTTTTGTATCTACATTAGCATAGAACATTGGTGTTGTGAAAGTCGTACTACTATTAACAGAGACAAACCCTCTTACTGTCAAAGAAGTGATCATCAAACACTTTGTTACAAATTGCATAATAAAATATTTTTACTTTATTGAGAACTTGCAAGTCACAGTTGGTACATATTTGGAAATATTTCAGAAATCACAAGAACAGTAGATCACAGTGTGCCTGATTTAATTTATTCAAAACTTTTATTTGAAATACTCTCTGTTGGAATAATTTATTCCTTCCTGAATATATAATTGCCAAGTAGTTTATTTTTATAGTCATAATGTATAATTTTGTTTGTTTGTTTGTTTGTTTTTGGCCGGACTGCGTGGCATGCGGGATCTTAGTTCCCCAACCAGGGATTGAACCCTTGCCCCCTGCAGTGGAAGCACAGATTCTTAACCACTGGACCACCAGGGAAGTCCCCATAATGCATAATTTTCAATTGTCATTTTATTAAATCGAGATGTGTTATGGCATACTAAAATTCCATAGTCACTTTTGTGAAAATCGCTGTTTCATCGACCAAGTAAGTAGTCAATGCTGTAATGCACGGTTATTTTCATAAATCAAGTAAAGCCATCAGGAAATAAAATTTCACTAAACCCAACTACTCCATATAAGACACATCACCATCCTCTTTTAATTTTGTTTTGAACCAAAGGACGTGACCCTCTATGAATTCTGCACTCACCGTTTCCCCATGAGATATGCTGGACAGCATGACTATCAGATGCTTTAGTTAATAATACTTGACCTTCAACTACAGAACACAAAGTATTTTTGATGCATCTGCTGCATTTTTAATTGTAAAATTCTTTATTCATTTGTTAAACCTTATGTTTTGGAATAGGTAAGTGGTCAACATTAGTACCATTTCTACTAAGGCAGTTAGGGAAGCAGGAAAGAGAAATAAATGGCTTGTTTTCCAGGTCCTCTATGTTTGAAAGCCAGAGAGGCATTTTCAGAGCACAATGGGAACCTAAAATAATTGAATGATTTATAATAATTACAGGGAAGACAACAAAAATGACAGCATATTTACAGAGAAAATTCAAGTGCTTAATTAATTTGACCTCAACACTAACAAAAATGTTTCCAAGAAGAGCTCTCCTAGGTATGTAGTAATTAAATATGTTAATTGCAATGAGAACATTTAACATAAAAACAAGGTACGCTTTCACCGCAATTTTAAAGCAGGTATAGTTTAAAAACTCCCTTTTCAAATCTTATTCCCTTTCAATACAAAGTTAATAAGAAGTTCAACATGGCCCCGAATAAAGGAGGTTACACTCATTTTGTAGAAATCACACACTCATTAGATTAAATATCCTGGAAGCCAATTAATTTTATTATTGATATTTTAGGGATGTTGTAAGAAACTGCAATCATTTTCAACTACACACTATCAGATTTTACTAGGAAGAATACTAAATGATAATATTTTATATAGTACTTTTACAAAGAATGAGGTATTCAACATATACTAGGGCATGGAAGGAAGTTATGGCAGATGGAATATGTCCATTTTGTTCATCATTTTATTTACAGTGTAGAATGAGTGACTGGAAAATAGTACGTGCTCAATAAATAATGACTGACTATATAAGAAAAATTAAAACAGTGTATTATTATGTTGGTAAAACTTTACAATAGATTACAAATAAGTATGTTGAAAGAATGGAGATAAATGGGATCAAATGCTTTCACGGAAAATTTTTAAATTAGATGGGCACTTAAATAAGAGATTAAGGTACCACACTCCTTGAAAGACTGTGTGGAGAGATGTCTTAAGGAACCAAATTTAACTAGGATAATAGTGTTATGAGAGTAAGAAAATTTATTAGGAAAAATGAATCCCAATTCTGAAGGGCTTAGAATACTATATTTTATAGAAAAATCTAGAAGAAAGAAGGAAAGCAGGGAGGGAGGATAGAAAGTCACTATGAAATATAAGCTTAGCATTTCAGAAAATGAAAAGCATTGAATGTCTTCATAAAATAGAGAGCTGCACAATCTTGTTATAACATTTTCATTTCTATTTAGCAAAATACTGCAATGAGAATGGATTTTGAAGATTTCTTCTGCAAGAATCTGTTAGTCCTCTGTAAAAATGTACAACTCTTTTGGAGGAAAACGTCAAATACCACCTATGTGTGGTATCTAAAATAAATCAAACTCATAGAAACAGAGAACAGATTGGTGGTTGCCAAAGGCAGAGAGTAGGAAGTGAAGGGTAGGGGAATAGCGGAAGGTCGTCAAAAGGTACAAACCTCAAGTTATAAGATAAATAAGTTATGGAATGTAATTTACAGCATGGTGACTATAGTTAACAACGCTGGAGTGTATATTTAAAAGTTGCTGAGAGAGTAGATCTTAAAAGTTCTCATCACAAAGAAAAGAGAATTTGTAACTATGTGTGGTGATGGATGTTAGCTAAACTTATTGTGGTAATAATTTCACAATATATACATATATCAAACCATGCTGTACACATAAAACTAATACAATGTTATATTTCAATTATATATCGATTTAAAATGTTTTTTTTAAAAAAAGAGAGCTATGCAAACTTAAAAAAAAAAAAAATTGTGGGGCTTCCCAGGTGGCACAGTGGTTGAGAGTCTGCCTGCCAATGCAGGGGCACGGCTTCGTGCCCCGGTCCGGGAAGATCCCACATGCCGTGGAGCGGCTGGGGCCGTGAGCCGTGGCCGTTGAGCCTGAGCTCCGCAACAGGAGAGGCCACAACAGTAAGAGGCCCGCGTACCGCAAAAAAAAAAAAAAAATATATATATATATATATATATATATATATATATATATTTAATTATATTTATTATTTAATTAACATTATATTGTTATTTAATTAACATTAAATATAATTGACACAGAAATTGCACTTAGATGTGCAACTTAAGGATTATCATGTTAGGTAGAAACCTAATTTTGCTGTTTCCTTTTTGCGAAAGTTAAACATAGTTTAAAGAGATGTGTTTGGATGCCAAGGTGATGAGGAATCCTGCTGCACCGTGTCCTATCAGCTTGGTGAAGCTGGGAATATGTTTCATGAATATGAAATATGGAACATGTTTCCAGATGGTTGCTGAGGAACACTGACCAGAAGCATAATCTGAAAGACAGAAGTAAAGGAGCAACCAATATTCTCAAAGACCACTGGGGGCAAACATTTGATGGACAGTCCCAGAGGTGGACAAGTGGTCTCAGCGGGTCCTCACTCTGCTATAATCTTCTATTAGCTCTGATTCCTGAAGGCTGGCCACACTGATCCACAGCAGACTCAGACCCACCCAGCCTTATATTTTTGACTAGGAATATAATTTACCATATTGAAAAAAAGAAAAGAATTGAAAGACCCTTAATGAACGTTACTTTCTAAAAGTGCTACTTTCCATGTCTTTTTGGAATGGGTCAGCTACCACAAGGCTGGGCATCCCTAGGTGACCCAAAATTCATGCTCACTGGGAACCTCAGAATGTGACCTTATCTGGAAATGGGGTCTTTGTAGATGTCATCAAGGTAAGGATCTCAAGATGAGATGACTTTGGATTAGGATGGATCCTTATAAGAGAAAGGAGAGGGAGATGTCAAACACAGAAACACAGGAGGATGGCCACCTGACAAGGGAGGCAGAGATTGGGGTGATGTGGCCAACAAGCTCAGGGATACCTGGAGGTACCAGCAGCTAGCTATAAGCGGCAGGAATGATCCTCTCCTACAGTCTCCAGGAGGAGCACAGCCTGCCTACACCTAGATCCTGGACTTCTGGCCTCCAGAAGTGCATTCCTATTGTTGTAAGCCTCCTGTTTCTGGTACTTTGTTAGGGCGGCCCCAGAAAACTAACACTGCATCTGTGAATTAATTCTTAGAATGATCCAGGACTTAGAATGCAAGTGGAGTGGTGCAGCAGGGCAGCACAGGGCTTGCAGACGCCACCCCAGGAGGGTTGTAGGAAAGGCAGTTCAAAGTAACATCTCTACAAGGTCTAAATGAGCTGGGATGCTATTTCAAAGCAGTCTGGAGGTGGCTTGTTGTGAGAATGGGAGGAGGTCACCCATTCTCTACTTTTCCCTTGTCTCCCCATGAGGGGCTCTCCCAGGGACACACTAAGACACCCCAAACCAAGCAAAAAGCAGCATCAATGCATAGCTTCAAAAAATATTCTAAAGCTAGCATTTCTCTTGTTTCCAGGTACAAATGGGGCAAAAAAGGAAAAATTAACACTTTTTAAAATAGGTGCAGTATGTACTATTTTCATGCTTGACTGAAAACTGAGCAGTGAAGGAATATTTCAGGTGCTTAAAGGATGATCTCGAGGTACACTGGACTCTTAGCTTTGGTTAGAAATTACAATATAACCAAAAAGAAACTGACCTGTCCACCAAAGAAACATGGAACAAAGTGAAGGCAGTGGGGTCTGTGCTGAGCAGCCCATGTAGGAAAGGCAGGCTCAGACCTGAATGTGATCCTGGAGAAGAGATTTTGCTGACATAGGATATGCCTGCAGTGTTCAGACAGGCAGAGGGTTAGAAAGAAGTAGATTTCTGTCATAGAGACTTACACCATCCTTTTTATGCTTATCAAGAATGGAAAAAGGATGAAAATGCAGCTAATTGTGCCACTGGAGACCTGGGGTTGTGGCCAAGCAAAGCGGTCCCTGAGTGCTGGGTGTAGCCCACCCTCAGAATGAAGAGCCACCTTGCTGTCGTGGCCAGCTCAATAGGACTCAGCCCGTGTCTGAATGTGTGTGTGCTCCTGACTCCACAGGCAGCCGAGAGGGCCTTGCCACCCAGCCTTAGTTTCTTGGCTGCAGATCCATAGATGCAGTTGCTCAGCTGAGGCAGCAGCTTCTTGCAGACCTTTGCTTGAGTATCTTGTCATGACCCGCTGCCTCAATGGCCCTACATGCTTGCATTCGCAGTTTTCCTTGTCAGCTCTGACTGGTTCACCTCCACCAGAGCTTCAGGCAGAATGGGTAGCAGCTTCTTCTCTCTGACTTTAGCCTCCCCTTTCTAAACTCTCACTTCCCCAGCTCATCCTCAGTCGTGTAAATTCATTCTAAAAATTAATCCCTTGTTCTCATGAAATTTAGAGTAGGCTCTGTTTCCGTGACTGAAGCCTAACTAATACACTGATCCAACAGCTAATTTTATCAATATTGAAACAACAGTAACAAAACCTTCCATTAAAGGTAGTGCTATTGTGTCCTTCAAAATTCATACGTTGAAATCCTAACCCTCTATGTGATGGTATGGGGAGGTGGTGCCTTTGGCAGGTGATTAGGTCATGAGGGTGGAACCCTTATGAATGGGATTAATGCCCTGATAAGAGAGATCGCAGAGAGCCCTCTCACCCCTTCCACTGTGTGAGGACAGCAAGAAGACCAAGGCCTATGAATCAAGAAGCACAGTCTTCACCAGAAAGAATCTGCCAGTTCCTTGATATTGGACTTCCTAGCCTCTAAAACTATTAGAAATAAATACCCAGTTTATGGTATTTTTTATAGCAGCCCAAATGGACTAGGACAGCCAGATAAAAGGGCATTTACCAAAAGATAATAGACATTTCATAAAATACATATTTTAGCCTTTTATGTAAGTTTGCAATTTAAGCTAAAAGTTTACTTTCATTGTTGTTGTTTTATGTTAATATAATGTTGTTTACTAAATATAGTCAGTAGTTTATTTACTATTTCTCTTGTTTTCTTGGTGTATCATAAATTCTTTGTGTGACAACAAAATAAAGGGTTAAATATTGTATTAAATATCTGTAAACAGAAAATACTTATAATTCATATAAATGGTTATAATTCTTATACTTCATAAACATCATCTAAATTTTCTGTCTCTCCCTTTCCCTCTCTCACCATTGCTCTCTTGATCTGGGTGTGCATGAGTGTATGTTTCTATGCATAATTTACACTTGAAATGACATACTCCAGGAACTTACACATTCTGATCTGCTGTAAGTCAACTCAGTAACAAACAGACACATGTAGACACTTGTTTGCATATATGTGCTCATATACATGCACACACACACATATCTTGGTTTGTATATAGCTGAACATGTAAGAGTATACAGGATAAAGTGCATGAATGTTAGATGTAAAAGGAGCATCAGGCAGAGGTAATTTCTACCTTGATGATGCTCCACCATCACTGGGAAGGAATCTTAGAAGCAGTCCAGTGAAAACTTGGATTTCAATTCATCAAGTGCAATTAAAACCACAAAATTACAATCACACACCAACAAACCAGAACAAACTAAGGCTGTAGATGTTTTGTTTCATGGTCCTAAAATTCAACCACGTTTCTCTTTTTTTATAAACAAACATACAAAATGATTTAGATTTCTTCTTTTTCCTTTAAAAAAATGACTGTGTGTGCTCATGCTAATACATGCTCATGTATGCTTATGAAACACAAAAGTCATATAAGAAATCTGGAGCAATTTGGTCATTCATTTATATACACAAAATTTATGTGCAAATATATATCACTGCTTACTGTGTGCTAGTCTGCCGGATGCTGTTCTTATTTCCTGCGATAGATCAATGCACAAGATGGAAAGGCCCCTGGTCTCTAAGTGTCTATATTCCAGGAAGGAGAGGTGGAAATCATAAACACAATACGGAAAAACGTAGAACAGGATAAAGGCGGTTGTATTGCCTGAAGGTTTTGTGCAATTTGCACTATTAAATAGAGTAGTACGAACAGACCTCATAGAGAAGGGGGGGAGGGGGCTTGAACAAAGACACCTGCAGGCAGATAGGCAAGTAGATATCTGGTAAACAGAATTCCAGCAGGGGGAGTGGCTAGCAAAGGTGGGAATAAGCCTTGTAACTTCCAGGAAAAGCAAGAAGAACTGTGTGAACAGAATGAGCAATGGGAATAATGTAGGGAGAACAGACCAGAAATAAGATGAGGGGGCACAGATCATAACAGACCCTTGGCATTTCCTCTGTGGTAAATGGGAAGCCATCAGTTGGTTTTGAACAGAGGGGTAACATGAGCTGACATTTTTTCAAAGGATGACCCTTGCTATTGAGGCTTATCTTCGGAGGGCTAGAAGTAAACAAGTTAGGAGGCTAATGCAATAATTCACATAGGCAACTATTACTACTAGAATCATGGTGAGAACAGTGAAACTCCTGAAAATTGGGAAGATTCTACACATACTTTGCAAGTATAGCCAACAGGATTTCCTATCAGATTAAATATGCAATGAGAGAGAAATAGAGGATGTAAGAGAGTTTGAGAAATTTTAGTCTGAGTAACTAAAAGGATGGAGTTTATGAATAGACATGGCAAAATCTGAGGAGAGAATATATTTGTGAGTGACGACCGAAAGTTCACTTTGGACACATGAATTTGAGATGTCTATTAGGCATACAAGTGTACTATGTGCCAAGAAAGCAGTTGGGTATAGGAGATTAGAGTTTGGGAGATCTGCGCTGGAGATATATATTTGGGAGCTGTCAACATATGGTGTTTAAAACTATGAACTTGGATGAGATCACTTGGATGTGTGGGTGTAGACAGACAGGAGAAAACCAAAGCTGCTTCAATATTAAGGGGAAAAAGAAGGAACCAGCAAATAAAACTGAGAAGGGATTGCTAGTGAGGTAAAAGGGAAAACCAAAGGTGTGTGTGCTAGTGAGGTAAAAGGGAAAACCAAAGGTGTGTGGGCATCTGGGAACTCAAGTTTAAAAAATTGTGTTAAGGAGAGAGAAATTAACTGGGTCAAATCATCATCAAGTAAATTGAAGAAAGAGAATAGTCTTCTATATATCCAAACATGTATGAGCCGGCAGAAAGTTTCTGGAAGAATACATAGGAAACTGCTGGTGTGAGCAGTTATCTCTGGAAAGTGGGAAAATAGGTGAATAAGAGGGGAGATGAAAATTTCAGTTTAACACATTCAGCAATAACTGATTTTCTTCGCCGTGAGCATGCATTACACTTATATTATGAAATATACTTAAACAAGAAACGTAGCAATTATCATCTAAGTGACAAAATACATCCGATGACAACTGATGAAAACATCTAACATGTTATATTTGAAAAGAAAAAAAAAATCCTCAAAATAGCATCCATGGAACTGTCATGGAATCCCAAACTTTGTTATTCATGACTTGGACTAAACATCACCTCCAGATGGCCTCTTTTAAAATATAAACATGTCACCTGAAATGGACAGTGTTAAATAATGTCAAAAGTATTTTAAATGGCAGAGGGCTAAAATTACTATATGGACATAGCTAAAAACAAGCTGATGCAACGTAAGGGGAAAATGAACATTCTATGACTTTGTTAACATGGATGGAGCTAGGCTGTAGAACTCAAGAAGAGGGCTGTGTCATCCAGTGTCAGGCTGTCCATGAAAGACGTGGCCCATGAGTTTTTCACAAGGGAGTGCTGAAATGCCACTGACCATTACGGAGGCTGAGAGTAGTCAGGAACCAGAGCTAAGGTCAAGTAAATAACCTGGAATCAAGTATTAACTAATGATCCACTAACTTTACAGGTCAAGGGTACACGGTAAATCAGGAATAAGGCAAGATAGCTCTAGAATGTTAAGTTATAAGCTGAGTGGTCACCCAGAAATAGAGATGAAATTCCATAATAAAATTAGAAATGCTAAACCACCTAGATTTTTTTAATATGGGACACGAGATAAAGTTGAAAATATTTTGAGAAATAAAGGATGGGGACTAGAGACTATGAGACGTCTTGGTATTTTTGTAATTTGTCATCAAAAATACTCAAACTGATTTCGGTCATGCTAAAAATCTCCTGATACAGTTTAAACATTTTGAACTGATGAAGTTAAATGCATTTTAACATGTTATAAGCCCAAGAAAAAGTTAGGAAATGTCTTCATACATTTTGTAATATTTTTACTTTAATTTCTGTCAAAGAATGATAGGTATATTTTGGGGTTTTTGGTTTTTGATAAGAGAATTTGGCTCTACCATTTCAGTCTAAAATTACTTTTTCTTACTTTTATGGAGCTTGAAACTTTCCTTGGCATTAAAGAATGGAAGAGTCAATGTATGTACAAAAATTGGTTAAGTAACCATTAATGAAAATATCTTGGCACTGCCTTAAAATTATTAATCATAGCTTTGTAATTGGAAAGCAAAATGTAATAATTTTTTAGGGTAGTTCTCTGTGAATCCGCAATACTGGGGAATTTTTCCCAAGTCTATTTGTAAAAACATTCATAACGTACTAGTTCTCCATGGTGACATGAACTAATGGACCATCTTTAAACAAATTCACTTAGAGATTCAGAGAATGGCACAATGTTCTCTTTTTCCATAGTGCTGTAAAATTAGCATCAAACACAGAAGAATTCACCATTCTTCACCTCCTCCATGGTTGTTGTCTCCACATCATAAATCACAGAGCAAGAATAAATGAAGTTATTTTTTTCCTGTCATTCATATTTTATACAGATTTCTCTATAGTGCAGAAGTATTTCCCTTTTAGGAAGGATTAATGCCAAAAGAGTTTATTGCCTTCTATCAGAAACATCTAGCTAGCTTTAGAGATCTTACTGAAGAAGTTGCTTTGAACATTTGTGTGTGTGCACACATGCACACACCACGAGTGATAAATGTGAAATGTGAGGGCATCACAGAAATGCTTTGAAAAGCATTTAAAATATATTTTGCAGTGAGTTTTCCTTAATTTTAAAGATTTCTTAGCATGAACATGTGCCTCTAAAAAGACTGCAGAAAATACACATGAAAAGGAAGCAATCACCATGTTGGCATCATAAAACAGATTTTTGGCCCCTTGATATGACATTTACAATTAATGTAGCATTTTTTAAATGTATGGGTTGATTCACTGTCTACCTGTCTCTCTCTGTCTGTGGGCATGCTTGTGTATATGTGCATCAGGGAGCAAAAGTAGATGGAAAATGTGAATATAATTTGAAGGATGCTTAACTGACGGGGTGGGGGAAGATGGAGAGAATGTCCGTCTTTCTGCTCAAGATGCTCAGATGAACTTTGAATAAGCTGCTGATATTCTCATGAGGAAATGGACCCTTAGCTTAAATTTCATATGCTCGGCCAAAATAATAATTCATCTACAGTTATCAGGCATAAAGCCTCATGGACTTATACACTAAGATTTCCTGTAATGACTTGGAAATCTACAGAAACAAGGGAAGGGGCTTGACTCATTATTTGGAGGTGATAACATGACCCACATGATCGTTAGGGGATAATAGGCAACTTAACTCACTGCAAATCAAACAGCTCCATGATCCATCATTAACCTAAGTGAGCCTTTGCTTTATTGAAGTAGCCCTCTAAATGAAGAGGTCACAGCCTATTTAAAAGCTCAGAGATTTGTTAATGTTCCAAGGACTTAGAGTCTATTAGATCAGATGGCCTTAGCATATATAAAATTGCAGGCACTTTGGAGAGCTAACATGCTTTGGTGTGTATATAAATATTTTTAAAAAGATTCTTTGAAACGGTTTAAATAGGGCACGCTGCATTTGTGACATTATGTTGTATAAATGTGCACAGTGTCAAGTTGAAAGGGAGAAAAAGGACTCTGTAGAGAGATACTCCAGGAGAGGAAATAAGTTTCCACTCTAAGCCACTTTCATAATGCAATTAACTCCATTAGAGAGAATGGAATTTTGAATACTATTCAAATTAAGGCAGTGCAGTTAGCAGCAGCAGCAATTCAGGAAGAATTAGCAATGCCCTTCTGAAGAGAGCTACTGAACTAAACCTTGGAGGGTTTTAAGATTAAGCAGTTTAGTTGTTACTTTAGGAGCTCTGGACTTTGCACAGACACCAGTCCAGGTGTTAATACTGATTCTTCCCTGTTCTCTTTAGATAACAAAACTGAATCTCAGAGCCAATTAAGACAAATCTTTACAGGCCTTCTTCCCCCATTTTAGTTTATCTTGGGAGGTTTTTTTTAATTGTAGACACCATAGGGAATCAGGGACATTATACACAGTGAGATAGTATTGAATCTTGAGGTGAAAAAATAACTAGTATTTGTCCAAATTATTCTGTCTTAAATTTAAAACCATTTTTTTTTTGGTAGGCTGACACTCAAATTGTGTCCTTTTTATTCCCTTAATCATTTTAATGGGAGAACACTGTTTTAGGACTGAATACTCACACAAACGGCATGATTAGTGATAATTACATTTATGGGCCAAGTTATATGCATGATTACTATAAAAAGTCACGTAATTCACAAGTATGTCTCACTTTCCTCCCTAAATGTAACCATTCTTAACATATCATCAGGGCTTCACTGGTGGCGCAGTGGTTGAGAGTCCGCCTGCCGATGTAAGGGACGCGGGTTCGTGCCCCGGTCCGGGTAGATCCCACAAGCTGCGGAGCAGCTGGGCCCGTGAGCCATGGCCGCTGAGCCTGTGCTTCCGGAGCCTGTGCTTCCGGAGCCTGTGCTCCGCAACAGGAGAGGCCACAACAGTGAGAGATCTGCGTACCACACACACACAAAAAAAAACATATCATCATACAAATTGTTCAACTCCTTTTATATGCATGTGTATGTTTAGATGAATTTATATCCATTATTTCATTCATTCATTTATTCATTTACCAGACCAGGTACTTTTGTAGGGCTTCCCTCATGGGGCTTGCATTTTATTTTGGAAGACGGATAATATAATGCAGTATCGTGTGAGCTGAAGCAGGTTTGATTTAAATAAAATTAAATGTATAATGGGTAAAAATAATTCTTCTGGAGAAGGAAGTGGTATTAATAGAATAGTTAGAGAACATAGCTCTGAAGCAAGAATATTTAAACCAAGATCTACGTGAAGTAAAGGGGGAAGCTGGGTGAGTGCGAAGTCCCTGTGGCAGGGTTAAATTGGGTATAATGGGAAAGAAAATGGAGGGTCTATACCAGATACTGGCTTTAAGCTATGGAAATACGTTGACAGTGATACTGGAGCGTTTACGTCTGGGTATTGTGCAATAAACTGTTGGGGGAGAGAGATAACAGAAGAAGCAGTCTTTTAAAGACCACTTTGGAGACTAAGATAACAGTGGCTGGATCAAAGCTAACTATGGTGGAGGTGAGAAGTGACTGAATGAATGATATATATAGACAATAAAGCCATGAAGCCAGTAGACTAAACAGTGGCACTGATTGTGGGGAGAAGGGGGAAAAGCAAGGTCTCAAAGTTGACCCTAAGTTCTTTAAAAATTAAATGAATAATTATATAGTTTACTGGCATGAAGAGAATTTTAAAAGTTACTATATTTAGGTTGTGGTAAGAATGAGTAAAAATCAATAGTTTGATTTTTGAACTTGTGTTTAAAATATTTAGATGTTGCTATGGACTAAACTGTGACCCCCAAAATTCAGGGGCACATATGTTGAATTGCTAACCCCCAATATAATGGTATTTAGAGACAGGGTCTTTGGGAGGTAATTAGGGTTAGAAGGGGTCATAAGGATGGGGTCCTCATGATGGAATTAGTGCCCTTATAAGAAGCACCAGAGAGTTTATTCACTCTCTCTTTGTATCAGGACCAAGAAGTCATGTGAGTACATAGCAAGAAGACATCCATCTGGAAACTAAGAAACTCTCACCAAGAACCTAATTAGCCAGCATCTTAATCTTGGACTTCCTACCTTCCAGAACTGTGAGAAAATAAGTTTCTGTTGTTTAAGCCACCCAGTCTATGGTGTTTTGTTCTGGCTGCCCAAGCAGACTAAGACAGACATGCAAGTGGAAATACAAAGTAAGCATTCTGAGATTGGAATATGATGCTCAGCATAGGCAATGGAGACAAAGACACAGATTTGGAAGGAGGCATTCAGATGGCATTTAAACCTGTGCTACTGAACGAGATTACCTCTTCAGTGAGTTTCTAGATAGAGAGGTGAGTAGGGCCTAGAACTGGGTCCTGGGATGTTCTGATAGTATCTACTTACAGCTGACCCTTGACCAACATGGGTTTGAAATGCAAGGATCCACTTATATACAAAATTTGACAGTAAATACTTCATGGTCTGCAGTTGGTTGTATCCACAGATGCGAAACTGCTGATGCAGAAGAACACCAGAAGTAGAGGGCTGACTATGAAACACAGGCAGATTTTCAACTGTGTGGAGGGTCAGCACCCCTAATGCCTATATTGCCCAAGGGTTAACTGTATAGGTCTGAAGACAGAAAACTCAGCAAAGGAAAGTAAGAAGGAGAAGCAGTCAGGGAGAGAATAATAAAATCACAAGGCAATGAAAAGCAGATGAAAATATTTCTGCAGAATATAATCTGAGTATTGGAATCACTGGATTTTAAATTTTCATGGATACTGCCAAATTTTCCTCCAAAAAGATTTCATATTTTACAATCCAGCCCAAACTCTCCGAGTTGGGCCTTTTCCTCTGTGGTGTGATTGTGTATTTTGAACATGCCTGACTTTAGTTTTTGTTTTTCAAAAGTAAAACCTGTTTGCCAATGTCACTGTCTGGAGGTGTGTGTAAACTACTGGGATGGGACAGATTACACACCATAAATTTTCATTTATACCTTTGTTTCCCTCATTACTAGTATTATATAATTGTAGGTAATACAATTCCTTGTGAAATAAACATGAAATATTGAGATTTGAAGGTACTACCGAATCAATATTTTAATACTGCTGTTAAGATGCCTATTATTTATATTTGATATACACAGAAATTCACTGTATGTGCTAGATTACTTGACATAAATCTAATTCTGGTTCCAACAGCTAAAATTCTAATACTGAACTGTCTTCTCTGTTAGGATCTTATATAGTGGTGAAGGCAGTTTAGCACAAATACTGGGTACTGATTAAGATAACTAGATGTTTCACTGTGAAACACTCATCTATTTCAGAAAATTATTCTGGGCTTCCCATTCTTGCCCAGCTAAACATATAAAGTCTTGCCAAGAGTTTATTTTTCACTTTTCACTCACTATCCTATTGCGAGTAATTAGAGAAAAGTAGAGTTTAAGTAAAATCTTGCTTTTAAATCCGCCTGAAATCATATCCCTTGGAGTAATGGCTACCTTTCATGGAAGTACCATTGACTCACAAAGTTGTCAGAGGACACTTCATTTTGGATTTTTTTTTTAACATCTTTATTGGAGTATAATTGCTTTACCATGGTGTGTTAGTTTCTGCTTTATAACAAAGTGAATCAGCTATATATATACATATATCCCCATATGTCCTCCCTCTTGCTTCTCCCTCCCACCCTCTCTATCCCACCCCTCTAGGTGGTCACAAAGCACTGAGCTGATCTCCCTGTGCTATGTGGCTGCTTCCCACTAGCTATTTTACATTTGGTAGTGTATATATGTCCATGCCACTCTCTCACTTCGTCCCAGCTTAACCTTTCCCCTCCCCATGTCCTTAAGTCTATTCTCTATGTCTGGTCTGCGTCTTTATTCCTATCCTACCCCTAGGTTCATCAGAACCTACTTCACTCTGTATGACTCTCTAGGTCCATGTTATTTGCCTGTTATTTCAAATGTTCATATACTCTTTCCTGAGAAAGAGTTTTAAATGTATCATACCATTTGGTGCTTATGATAGCACACATTTTTTTTTCCCGTGGGCAGAACAGAGTCTACTAATGTTAACTTCCTCCAGTCCTCAACATTCACCAAGCATTTGTATCTCTTTCAATTACATTTTAAAGTATTACTTTGGATAAATTATTTAGCATCACATTTTGGTTATTTCCTAACAATCTTTTTTGACATTCAAGATATTGTTTTAATAAATGTTGAAATGTCAGCTAAAATTGTTTGATATTTATTTCACTTGCATTATTATTGAATACTATTTCACGTGCATTATTAAAATTAAAGACATCTTCTAATTGTATCTTCCACCTATGCCTTCCATGTTGTAAATTTTCATTTTCTCTGTGTTGGTTCACAAACTCAGGAGCTTCCCAGGTGAAATCTGAAACTGGCCCTATATATGGAGGCCAAGGAGACACAGGACAAAAAGGAAGACCACTCTAGATTGGTAGGTGTCAGGTTTAATAAGCAACAAAACATATACAAGGCTTGTCTTGAGCAGCAGCAAGACAAGTAGATCTCTGCACCTACCCGCCAGAATCTTAAATCTTTATATTGAGGCATTAAGGGGGTTTAGTCATGTATTCAGTTCAGATAGCCTCAACAACACCTTACTCTCTCAAGGCTGCGTCCCTGAAACAGCTCCTAGTGTGGGAATGGTGGGCGGGACTACATTCCGAGGACAGAGGAGGGATGAGGACCCTCCAACTGCCCAATTCAGCTGAGGGTCAAACGGCAATCATGTCCTTTTAATGACTCCTCCAATACTCTAAAACCTTGATCCAATATTTCCTTTCTCTTTCTAAAGATTTCCACCTCATCTATTCACATGCTCAAGTATCTATTAAAAAAAAAAAAACACAAACTTCCTGTGACCCTGTACTCTCTCTAGCTACCTCCTCTTCTCCTCTTTGCTTGACTTCTAATCCTTTTGAAATATGGTGGTAAAAGTTTCATTACAATCTAAACTTCACTGATTCTTTAAACTAGCAGAAACATCCATGCCTGTCTATTGAAAGCATGCTTGCCAAAAATAAATGGATTTTTTAAAATTAAGTGACCTGGAAACCACTTCTATCCCAAAATGACAAGTAAATTCCAATACATCAAAAATCCTGGCCACCACATGTTTTCATTTAACCCAGCAGGCCAGCTCTGACTGTAGTTAATCTCTACAAATTCAGCTTGCTATAGTCATGGAAGTTTAAAAGGAGAAAGACCTGACCACTAGTGAGTGTTGTCTATGCAGTCATATACTAAATCAAGAGAAGGAACCAAGGATCAAAAAGTTAAGCAATTTGCCCTAAAATGCCCACAGAATAACTCTCAAAATTTTCATTCAAACCATTGTCTTACTCCCAAGTTTTGATCTTTCCACATCATCATGCAGACAATAAATCATGACTCCCAAATGTACATGGAAAAAAACATTTTATATAATAACTTTTCAGCAAATAGGAGCTATAGAATCCATTGTTTATAGGGCACACTTAAGGTATAATCAATTATACTTGTAACTAGCATCCTACTTTGTGGATAAGTCTATATTCACCACCTATGCCCTAATGTTTCACTGCTTCTTTGGTACTCGGAACTAAATATGCATCATTCAGCCATTTGAACACTTAAGTTTAGCAGTTGAGATGTTAAGTCCTATATTTCTCTAATGAGCATCTTTGCACAGATTAGGGCCTCACCTGCTCTCACCTGAATCTTTACACATATATGCATGAGATATACATATTTTAAGAAAAAGTTTACATTGTGCAAATGAAATATCCTTTATATTCAAGGTAACATAAATGCATTTATAGAGTAATAACTTGGATATTCAGAGCAATGGTTATGAAAGAAAGCCATAACTCTTTAGTAAAAAAAAACTGAAGCATATTGAAGATTTAATTTATCCCTTAATACCATGAGTTATAATATGATAGAGTGATAGAAACCTGAATGAAGCTAAATTTATAAAAACAGTAAGCATTTGCCCTGTTTTCAATAGTTTACAGGTGCTTATTAAATTAATTGATAATCAATAATTGAATAAATGAATCCTTAGAACATTTATCAGGGATCTCACAAAAAGTAGAATAACATTATATGAAGTTCACCTGTTACTTGATTTTTTGGTAGTCATTATTTTCTCTTGGTCTTTTCTAAAAATGTTACTCCACAGCATGTGATCATGTAATGCTTAAAAATAACTTTGAGTAACCACTATTGATATTCAACATAGGCAGCATTATTCACATTCACACACATATTTTCCTTTTGAAGTTTGGTGATGATATAGCACACTTTTAGCATGATAATCCAGAAAAAATGCAATTGCCTTAAAGCCAAAAGTTAAAATGCTTTAAAAAAGCTCTAAGAGTGTAAGTTGTTCAATTACCATATATTAGTAAAGTAGAAAGAACATTCCCAGTAAAAATCATAAATTTTCATTCCTTATTTATATGATTAAGTTTATGTTTCTCCACATAAGTTAAGCCTAGCCATAAAATTAAAACTCTGCATTTGTTTAATGAGAAAGATGAAATAATTTGCAACTATAGTTTAATAGAATCAAGAATTGGCGCCACATTATAAGCAAAATGTTATCTATTCACATGGTAACACTGACATGGTAATACAGGACATGATTAGTTTAAAAACAGCTATCATTTGTTTAAAAGAATAAAAGAACAGAATCTTACCTTAAAGGAGACATATGTAATCACACTTTTCCTTTGGAAGTATAAAGACATTTACAATAAAGTCTACTAGTAGGTCATTTATTACACAAGTTCTTAAATTTGATATCTTTACATGAAAACGTGGGTCACTTCTGAGGAGAAGTATCACTCTATGCATCTTCCTACCATAATTGTTAGATTTAATCACATGGCATCTAAATGGTATCGGTGTGAAAACAGTAATGTTTCACATGTCATGTAAGAACAGTTTAAGCAGACTATTTGCAGTTCTATTTCATCAGCAAGAGTGATTTGACTTTCATTACAGTGCATTTTAAGAAGTAAGAGTGACAGATATTCTTACCAACCACAAAATGATAAATGATTGATTGCAACCAATCAATCACAGACTATTTCATGAAACACATCCTGCCAAAATACCAGATGCAAAAGATTCTCAATCTAAGGAGATCAGTTTTGTGCTCCACCCTTAAAGGATGCAGTCATACTGAGGTATAAGTATGTCACATGAAGCATTAACGGGATTTTTTCCCATAAGCTAAGCAGTGTTTTTGTCGTGATAAAGACTTAATACGTATCATCCCACATGTAGAACAAATGACACCCTCCTTCCTATAATAATTCAGCTCTTTTTGTGACAATTATCTAAAATGATCATATCACTAAGCACATTAGTGGAAGGAATGAAGTCCAGTAGGAAAAAAAAGGCATCCTTGGCTTGAAAACTTCCCCCTACTGCTTGAAAATGCTACACAGCAGTAGAAGTTAAGAATCCAGCAACCAGAGATTTGCCGAACAAAACAGAAAAAAAAAAAATGGGATTATTTTTTAAGGGGGTAGGAGCTTAACATTGGCAGGGTTATACTTGGAGGTTAGTCTTCAAAGTAAGAGCTATTAATAAGGGGGAAAATACATTGTATTCTGGAATTGAATTTTCAAATTAATACACAACCTCTTTTTATTCCGGTAGTTCATATAGCAGGTGAAGGAATGCTCCTGAGATTTTGTTACTGAACCAGCTGATGTGCAGATTAGTTAGGTAAGTGGAAAGCTACTTTGTGTGTGGTTGTGCTCTCGAGCATTCTAAAACAGAGCCTTTAGCAACTACTATAGCTTGGGAAGAGTAACCACCTGACTTTCAATTCTGAACAGACCTCTGGTATCACGGAAATATTTGTAATAAAAATGTGTTCACTTAAATCCCTTTTTAGAAATAATAACGAAGGCACATAAGTTAAAATGATTCTCAATTTGCTTAGGATAATTTAATGAATAAGTGATGGTACTGAAGTATGAGGTTCAATATTTCTAGGCAGCTGTGTGTCTGGATATTATTTTACAATCTTAAAACGGATCAAGTGTCTGAAAAGATCAAGCAAATATCTGCTTGGCAAGGTTGGATTTTCATGTTTTGGTCATGTATAGTGTAATTTAAAACTGTAAATACATTTTCAGAATCTACTCTAATTTTTTGCTACTCAGGATGTAAGGTAATTTTCTAGCTGAGCAGTCTGGGAATGAGCTTCAAAATACCTGAGGAGAAGCTGAAAATCATCCCCATGGTCACAGAATCAGCCAAAAGTATGTCAGGTCCCTCTCTCGAGAGTACAGAGAAATATGTCTATAAGATGAGACATCAAACACTCTGGACTACAAAGGTTCTGAAACCACTGTAATTCAGGTGGAAAAAGAGAAAAATAATGATATTTAAAAAGAAGAAAATATCTATAAAATGCTGAAGGTCTCTTTAAAACTGATTTACTAGCATGTCCTTTATTATACATATTTCTTGCTTTTTAAGTGGACCACTAAATGATTAATACCATTAAGATAATTTTGAAATGCCTATTATGTAACCCACAGTCGACCTAGTAATCTGTACCTCTTCCACTTGTCCCAAATTAGTTTTGTGGTAGGAAACTGAGAGGGCTATATACTGAGAGACTAGCTATCGAAACATTTACATTGCTTTACAGTTGTTTAATTTTTAATGAAGAATGAAGTTTAAAAACCTATATGTCTTAATAAAAATCAGTGGAGAATGGGGTAGGGGTATTATTGTATTTTAATAAAAATCAGTTGAGACATTTACAGAAGACGTTTGAAAATAAAGCATTAATTACTTTGTGTAAAAAAGATATTAATAAAGTCATTTATAATATAACCAGTTGAACACCTAGCATTATTTTCATTTGAAAGTTTAGCACAGCGAAGCAAGGTACATTAGTGGCTAAAACATTTCTTTCCCTCTCTTTTTAAGTTAACCTCGCGCTCTGAAGACAAGAGACTTGTTTAGAACTTACCGAAGTTTCCCAAAGCAAACCCACGCACCAGTTCCTAATTGAAATGCCAGACCTGTGTGCAGCCTCCCTCCTTCAGCTTCTGGTTACGCCAGGCAACACTTTATTGATCGTGTATGAATTTCTGCGCGTGTACCCTGAAGCGATCACACATGATGCAATCCCCATCAAAAACAGGAAACCTTACCTTATGGCAGACACGTCGGCTGCAGGAGCAGCGGCAGAAAGAGAAGCAGCAGGATGCAACAAGCCAGGCTTTGCAACGAGGGTGAGATCTCACTCTCTCTCTTTCTCTCTCTCTTATTCTTCTGAATCACTGTAGCAGCAAACTGCCTTGCATTGTGTCCCCTTTCAGTCACAAAAGGTCCTCCAAGCCGGGCAGCCAGTAGACACCACTTTCTTCCTGGAAGCGTCTGCCTCTCTTCTCAGAGACGCTTGGACCCCCTCTCTGCGGCTCCCTCCACGTTTACCCTTCAGATCAATGATGCTCGCCGACCGGCTAGAGCTCAGCTGCAGCGCCGAGCGGCCAGCCAATGGGAGCCCAGGATTCCCTCCCAGTCATCTCCCCGCCCTCAAAACAAAACACAGCGTGCCTCTGACACATCATCGAGTTGTGAAAAGTAATTGAATCCTATATTTGAAATTCATCTTCTTTGTTTTTTTTCCCCCCTAGCGTTCATGGCACAATGCTTTGAAGGAATCGAAGCTCTCAGAAACCTCATTAAGTGAGCTCTCAGAGCCCTCATTAAGTGAGCTTAGTAGAGGGTGCAGATTGGGCGCGGAGAAAGTGAGGGCACCTGGGTTAGCTAGCGCCGCAGCTTTGGCCGTTAAGTGCTTGAGGTCTGTTCAGAATCAGACGACTAGCAGCTGCGAGGCAAAGGGCTTACGTTCTAGCCCTCACTCCCCCAAGTAACCTGATTCTTTTATTTTTGTGGAACCAGAAAAATAAAGCCCATTTTACCTGGAAGTTGTCTCATTCTCTAAACTTTGAACAACAATCAGCTAATTGATGACAACACCTTATTCGAGCAATTTCTACTTGTTTTATTTACCTGTTTCCATGCTGATAGAACTTGGTCCAGATTCTGTGAGGTACTACAAAGTGTTCAGAGGATACGTTAGTCTACTTTGGTAAGAGTTTTTAAACTGACATTAATTTCCCTAAATGGGGGAATTTTTTAGTGATAAATTGCACCTTTATTGAATATTATAATGATTAGAAAATCTTACAATGAGGAGTAACACTATTGAAAACAATAATGCTACTTCTTCCAAAATCCCTGTAGCACAATGCCTGCTTTATCTGTGATGATCTTTCTTTACATTTCTGTTGGTTCACAACCTTGGGAATTCCCCAGCGGTGAAATTCAAAACTGGCCCCAGGACACGGAGAGCAAAGGGAGATTGGAGAAAGGGGCAGAACAGTCCAGATTGGTAGATGCAGTTTTAATAAGCAAAGAAACTTACACATGGGGTTTGTCTATGGCGGCTGAAAGACAAGTAAATTTTCCACATTTGCATGCCAGAATCCTAAAAGTTTTATAGAGGCTTTAACGGGGTTCAATCATGTATGCAGTCCAGACGGTCGCAGTAATACATTACTCTCTCAAGGCTGCATCTTTGAAGTGGCTCCTAGTGCCAGGAATAGGGTGCCAGGTGTATATCCCAAGGACAAGGGAAGGGTGTAAGGGGCTTCTGGTTATCCGGGTCCGGCGCGTGGGTCAATACGCAGTCATGACCTTTTGACCTCCTCCAACAATTTCACTACTGAAGTGCTAACTACTGAATAGAAATTTGCTTAAACAAGTTTATGGGGAATCATTTTTTTTCTCTAAGAATCTAAGCCACTTTATCATTTATATGTCAAGAATGCAGCAATATTGGAGGTAATCATTTAATCCAAGTGTGTCAAAATCTCAAGAGTACAGACTGTCTATGGAGTTTTTAAAATATGTATAACTACAAACAGGATTGGTAGCTAGAACAACTGCACAAATAAGAATGTCTTTTCAATGTCACTGTTAAATAAGAATAAAATTAGTGTGTCTTTCTGAAATCTTTTTTTCGGAGAGTGGAAGTATGAAGTAATATAAATGGGTTGATGCATTTGGTGTAGCCAAGCTTTGTGTGTCGTGACAAGCTGAAGTAGCTTAGGGAGACTTTACAAACAAAACAATTTTGTTACCTGTCCATCATGTGAAGGCGGCATAGAAAAGTATAATATTTACAGCTGTGTCACTATATGACACTGTATGCTGTGTCACTCTAAAAAGGTGAATGCTAACTTTATTGTAACTCACTCGTAGCCAATAAAAGTTTATTCAGGGCATTCTCTGGCTAAGTATAGTCACTGGCTTTTGTGAAGAAAGGAATATGCTAATGAATGAAAATTATGAACATTGTTTATTTCTTAATTTTATAAGAGAATTTATTTATTTATTTAAATTCGTTTGTTGATCACAAATAGCAAGTCGTTGAATAAAGAATATTGCCTTGTTCTGCAGGTCAGAGGTTTTCAATGTGTGGTCCCCAGACCAGAAACAAAGGCATCACCTGGGAACATATTGAAAAGGCAAATTCTCAAGCCCTTCCCCATTCCTATCCAGTCAGAAACTCTAAAAGTAGTATCCACAAATCTATGTTTTAACATCCCTTCAGATGTTTCCAATGCACACTCAAGTTTGAGAGTCACTGCTCAGAGAAAGAGTTCTGCAAGCTACTGCAGCAGACAAGCCCCTACTTTGGAAAATAAAGTTTGATTGGAGCACAGTGACACCCATTCTTTCCATATTTTGAATGACTGCTTTTGCACCACAATGGCAGAGTTGAGTAGTCGCCACAGGGACCTATGACTTGAAATCTAAAATGTTTACTATCTATCCCTTTAGAAAAATCTGTCGACCCCTGCCTAGGGCATTACAAAATGGGCTGTATAATTAGTACAGATGGTAAGAGTTGAGAAAGAAGTGATGTTTAAATATGGGTTAGACAAGATCAGATTAATGAAATCAGTGGGACTTGGAAAAGATTGAAAGTGATGATTTGGAAAATATTGTCAGTGCAGGGTTTTTTTTTTCAGATTTTTGCTGCTCCACTCTCCAGGAGGGACCTAATTCTCTTCTCCAGATTTAGTATATGACTTGCTTTGAAACACGAACGGTCAAGAACATTATCATTTCTCAGCAGAATATTGAAAAACAAAAATAAGTTTGTCCGACTTCAAATAGAAGTTTTCTATCAGCCTGGATGGTTGAATGTACAGAATATTGGAGTCTTAGCTGTCCCAAAACGAGCATGTAGCTTGAGAGAATAATAAAGATTTTATTTGTAAGCCAGTGAGATTTGGGGGTTGTATGCTACCACACATGAACCTCATCTAACTTGAGTAAAACAAACAAGTAGAGTTAAAGTAATTAAAGGTAAAAAAAAAAAAAAAGAGTGCTAAAGCAAAAGTGGCGACTGGGACAAGGCATTTAAGTGGAAACTCAAAAATCCTTTTGGGGGAAGAACAATAAAAGAAGTAGAGTTTCTTTAAAGAAGGAAGGCCCTGAGAAGTAGGAAATGAATATTAAAAAATTGTGACAGATAATTAAAACTAAGAAGATAGAACTTAATTCTTTAGTAATGGGGAACCATGGAAGACTTTTTAGAAAAGGAATGATATCATCAAAATTATGTTATAAGAAAGATTACTCTGTTGGCAAGGGAGAGATAGAAAGACAGTAAACAAAGGAAAATTAATCACAAGGCTGTGAAAATTAAAACATGATGTAATATGAGCCAGAATTCAAGCACTGTCACCCGTACACCTACACTTAATTCATCAACAAGTTCCATCAACTAGACTTCCTAAATACCACTAAAAGCATCATTTTATCATTTATCTTACCCACAATTGTCATTGTCTTGATTCAGGCTTTCGATTCCCTCCCTGGATGCTTGTTGCTATCTCTTAATAAGTATCTCTATCTCTTCATCATGTCTATTTTTGGTCAACTATAGCTTTGCTTCACAACTTCCTTAGTTCAGGACCACCCAGGCTGATGGAACAATTCCAATCTCACAGATAAAGAAAGGAAACATAGAAATCAGGAGATTCTCATTCAAATAACAAAAATAACAATAACTTTTGCTTGGAAGTTACATACATCAGTTCTGTTTATATTTCCTTGGCTGAAGAAAGTCACAGACACGTTGCTAAGCGTGGTGTCAGTGTGACATTATGTCAACGTGAAAGAGATGCCTAAACTTCCTAGAGGAAGGGAAGTATGGGAAGCTCGGTGATTATTTTGAAGAATAATACAATCTACCACATTCTCTGATCCTAAAACATAAAAAGATGTGGTTGCCTACCAGGTGGTTTGCAAGTCTGGGGTAAAGATCATATTTCCTGTATCTTTGTTTTGCCATTTCATATCTAGTACTTATTGTTAAACTAAAAGATTTCAAACAGAAAAAGAAATGAATGTAAGGAATTGCATAAGAACAATTGAGAGGTTTTTACTAAATTCTGGATGTTGACACTAGAGAGAAGGAAAAATTAGAGTGTTCAGTGTTTTAAATCTTGGGGATTATGCTTCCTTGCTTGTGTTCTACTTAAAGCAGAGGATGAATGGAAGTCCCATGTGCACATAATTTACCAGGTGATCTCCGGAACCAGTGTAAAGGGGCCTGATCCAAAGTGGCCACGGTGAGGAACATGTCTTGATTCCATTAGGATTTCAGAGAAGTATACAGAATACCCCCAAGAATTTCCAATCAAAAGGCCAGAAGCTCCCTTCCCTCATGGATCTAGACTGCCCCTCTTTTGCGATATACACACATGTAGGCTTCGAGACTTCCACCATTCTCTTCAGTGTAAAATGAGCCCGAGGGCAGTTAGCAAAGACAGGCATTTCCTCACTTGAGGGATTTACCATGAGCAAGAAAGTGGATCACAATCACATGGATGTGTCCCTTTCAGCTGCAACTGAAATCAGAGGGTCCAAAAAATGTAAGCATATCATCTGATATCCTAGGATAACAGTTATGTCTATAGCAAGGGGCAGAAGGAGAAGATAAATCTGCAGAACTGTGATGTCAAATATTTTGGGATTCATATTAAGGCAGGATACCCAGATTCTCTAGGGTAAGCTGATGATTCAAAATAACTGGACAAAACCTACTGCCAGAGAGTGTAGCAGGAAATAAGAAATCTGGCTAGTCACCCAAAAACAATAAAACACTACAACAACTATTACTAATAATAAATGTGTTAATGTTTACTGAGCACTTACTAGTTGTCAGGCATAGGGATAAATATTTCACTTATACTTTTATCACACATGTAAAGGCGGTAATATTTTCTCCAGTTCACAAATGAGAAAACAAAGTCATAGAGAAGTTAAATAACATATAATGGTCATAAACAGAGTAATCAGTGGAGTCAGAATTTGAATTATGGCAACTGAACTCTAGAGTTCATAATCACTAAACTCTAATGCTTGCCTTTAGTATGTCTTTATTGCCATTTGAATACAAAATCTGAATATAGCAACTTTGAAGATTTTATTTCAATGGTGTAAAAAATCTTGATTATTAAGAAACGTCATTTTTACCTCATGAATAGACTAATATTTTCATGACCCATTGAACAAATAATTGTTGAATTCTACAGTGCACATTGCTTTGTGTTAGGGTGAATAGTGAATGCAAAACAGTGAACACTATAATCTCTGGAGATCATCGAAAAGTCTTTAGTCCTCAAAAACTTACAGCAACCAAATATCTTACCACCAACAACTATATATAAACTATGTATTCTAAAATGAAATGTCGTTTGTCCCAAGATTATAAATACATCTCCATTTGGAACAGAAATAAACGTAACATTTTAAAAGGAAAAGGTGAACTAGCAGAAGGCTTTGTCACAAAACAGTGAACTTCAGACTAAGCAGAGTTGCAAACAGGTAAAGATCAGACCTACTTCAATAATTTTCTCATTATCTTGATTAGAAATGTACATGGGACTCAGCCTTATATGGAAGAAACTAATTTTTAAAGACCATGTGTGTGTTTGAGATAAGTATTATCTTCTGTAAATGTTACAACAAAATAAGAAGATATTTTTATTGCCATTTTATAGATGATATAACTGAGGTTCAGTTAAGTGTCCTTTGCCCAAGGTCACACTGACAGTGTCAGGATCAGGGTCATCGTTCATACTCAGTGGATCTCATTCTAATGTCTTTTTCTATTTTCACAAAATCACACCTGCCAAAAAAATGTTTTCTGAATTAGAAGCACCTGATAACAATATTGAATACTTTCTCCTTAGGCTGTGAGCTGCCATCAGTCAGTAGAATCCCAACTCTCACCTTCCTAACCACCTGCTACTTCCCACAAAGGGAAAAATTCTGGTTAGGTATATTTTGGGGAGAGGCCGGGGGATTACTGAATATGTGAAAATGAGAAACGCAAGAAATATGAGCAATACTGATAGGTCCTGCAGTTCTTTGGAAAGACCACAAAATATAACTGGGATTAAACTGGGAGCTAAAAGAAGATAACGATTTGGATAGGTAGAAAAATTCACATATTCAGGCTTAAAGCTTTTGTAAACTAGCCCAGTTGGGGCCTAGGACTTGTGTTGTGGTGAATTAATAAACATATTAAGTCAACATACATTATATCAACTATAAAATTGAGTTGTTGTTTATTTTTTAATCTACTGGGAAACAAGGAAGGGGCACCATTATGAGGCAAGTATCATTATTCAGGGATGACCAGGGCATGGATTAAGATACATGTGGAATAAATGAAAATGCAGTTTTGAAATAAGAAATTATAAGACACCATGACTTCCTGGATAGAGATGACAATGCACAGGATGATATTAGAGGTCAATCTGAATTTTCAAGTTTAAATAACTAAAGAAATATTGGTGCTACTGACTGATGTTGGGAAGTCTGGAATTAGCACTACTTGTAAAGAGAAGATGGATCCAATTCAATATTCATTTTTACAAAGAGAATTTAAATGAGAAAAATTGTTTGGCAACCCATGATATAATTATATATCATGGTATATAATGGTCAACTTCATGGTAAGAATAATAACATTAACAACAACAGCAAATTAATGGTGTAAAATAATTATAAAATAAGTATATGAAATACATTAAATTTCACTGCTATCATAGATTATGCACTCTAGAAAATCAAGCATATGTTAATAGCTTAGGAGTACATCATAAATCCAAAAATCTGAATATTTTTTCTACTTGACAACTTTATATTTCTGTTTGCCTTTATATTTAAAAGATTTAAACTTTGTAACCAAATCTTATATAAACAATTGATATAGGAAATATTTTAAAATTCAAATATACTTTATACTTTTTTCTATAAAATGTATATACAGCCAGTTTTATTGTATAAATATGTTATGTGGTTCTGAAAAATTGTTTACTTTGATAATAAAATAGTTCCCTTATAGATATTATGCTAATTTTTAAATAAAATTTACTTATTTCTTGATTAGTAGCTTTTATAATGTGTCTTTAATATCAGATCCTCTAAAAGTATAAATACTCAAAATTGGATGTACTAATAGAAAATACTACTATTCTATTTTATATCAGTATCCTGTTCTCCATTTTAGTAGCTTTAATCTCCTCTTTCTATATGTATTCTCGTCCATTTATTTTTAATTGGGTTGGTAATATTAATATTTGTTTTTAATATTTCTGTCTTTAAGAAGATATCTAAATAAAGATAATAAATTTTAGACCTTGTCCTAATGTTAGGTTTTATGGTCAAACATCTGCCACTGAAATAGAAAAATCAGAAAGGAGGAAATCATATTTTTACATAACTATATACAAGTCAGGGGAGGGGGAATCAAAAGAAATTTTTTAAAGAGAGAAAAGATTGTGATATTTCCAAAACGATGGTTACTCCCAGATTTATCTTCCTGACCATTGGTGTATGAGGGCCAACATACAACTGAGAAACTTGCACACATTTGGTCTTTGGCCATGTATGTCACTTATTTGTACCTGCAACTCAGACTGACTCTGAACGTTAGAATTAAACAATTCTGAAGTGACTCCAGTCTAGAGAAGCCCACAAACAACAGTCGGAGGAGGTCACGGAGAGGATGTGACCTCCGGTTGACCCTCAAGCTAGATGGTCGCCTCCTCCATCTTGCGGATGTGCTTTTTGCCCAGTTTCCACAGTGGGAGCCACTTCAAGGAGGCAGCCGTGCCAGAGCACTGCGGTGCTGAGACCATCTGGACACAGTGCACGTGACTCAAGGCAGGTAAGACCTCTCCGTAAACTCTGAGGATTCTGGCGGGCGGGGGGAGATTCACAAACCCGCCACCTGCCCGTCGGCGAGGCTTGCCTCCCCCTCCCTTGCTTCCGTCTCTCCCTGCCCTCTGGTGTATGGGGGCCCGCTTCAGATTTCGTTCAGGAAACTTTGATGGTTTTGACCCCACCACAGCTAAGCTTTGGTAAGGTTAAATTCATAAATAGAATATGAAGGGGAGGTGAGCGCCCGGCCGCATCTCCCATCGGCGTCCGCGCTGGAGCCCGCCTGGCAGCCACACTTTTCCGCCTCGTTTGCTGCGCCAGCCCCGCGATTAAAACAAAACAAAACAAACAAACAAAAAAAGAATATAAGGTAGTGGGCAAATAAACGTCATTTCCCTTCTTTAGTGACGTTACCTACTCAGCACTGAGATGGGAGGGCTAAACTAAAGTCCCAAGACTACTTTTTTTTTTTTTTTTTTTTTTTTTTTTTTTTTGCGATAGGCAGGCCTCTCACTGTTGTGGCCTCTCCCGTTGCGGAGCACAGGCTCTGGACGCGCAGGCTCAGCGGCCATGGCTCACGGGCCCAGTCGCTCCGCAGCATGTGGGATCTTCCCGGACCCGTGTCCCCTACATCGGGAGGCGGACCCAAGACTGCTTTTGAAAATAATAAAATCTTGATATAGGGAGAAATGTATGTGTGCTTAATCATAAAACAGCAACAAAATCAAGACATAAAAATAAATCAACACATGATGCTTGTTGTACCATCATCTGATTCAGTCCTAGAGTGAACATACTGGATTTTTAGTTGAACAAGACAATATGCAAGGACTTCCCTGGCAATCCAGTGGTTGGGACTTCGCCCTCCAGCGCAGGGGGTGCGGGTTCAATCCCTGGTGGGGAGATAAGCTCCCACATGCCTCGTGGCCCAAAACCCCAAACATAAAAAACAGAAGCAATATTGTAACACATTCAATAAAGACTTTAACCCCCCCCCCCCCACACACACAATATGCAGACTTACTCTCCTTTGAGTTGTCTGGGGGTTTTACATGATAAATAGCCCATTTAGAGTCAGCATTATTTATCGAGGGCACCCAAGGAGAGGCATTGTTTCTGATAAGTGGTCGAGCAAATTTTATTCCATTTGCAATAAAAAGATGATTAGCGAAAACGTTTAGGGGATACTGGAAATCATTACATTACAAAATGACAAATTTTAGGATGTCAGTTTCTTTACTATTGTTTACCTCAGACCTGTAAGTCCTGGGTGATAATGACCTAAGTAGCGGCATGCATGTGTATAAACAAGAATGTTATTTCATATAGGCTCTATATGATTAAAGTGAGACATGACTGCCGAAAAGGCAGACAGTCTTAGGCGAAATGACTAGAAATATAGTCCAGACAAAAAGAAATAATACTTGTTCAGAAAGTTCCAGGACTGTAATGCAGAACTTGGAGAAAATTTAATTGAGTGAATAAGCCCTGTTAATTTACATATTTTCATACGCAATAAACATCTAAGGAGGTCTGCTTGGTTTCAAAGGGCAAAATGATGATACTCAGTGGCAGAAGTTACAGCTTAAAATCTATCTTCCAACACCTAGGATAGTGGAAAGATAAAGTCATCTGCATGAAAATACAAAAAGTTCCTCTGATACTAGAAATGCCCAGTCAATATGCATATATATGAAACTGAACAATTTCATATTTGCAGAATGGTAGAATGACAGGGAAGGTTAGAATACTTATGCTAAAATTGACATTATGAAAGAAAAATTTTCTTATTCTCTCTTATTGCTCTGTTATATATGGCATTGATATAAAGCATGTTTGATTTAAGAGGAGAAAAGAATAGTTTTCATACTAATATCAGATCAATAACATATATGCCAATGCCAGTTCTCATTTCCTTGACAGCTCCATTTTGAAAAAATACGATTCCTGGTATCCTTTACTTTTAGCACCTTTATTGAATTATAACTTATGGACCATAAAATCCACCCACTTTAAATGTACAATTCAATGAGTTGTAATAAATTTACACAGTTGTGCAACCATCACCACAGCACAATTTTAAAATATTCAGAGTTTCCCTGGTGGCGCTGTGGTTAAAAATCCACCTGTCAATGCAGGGGACACGGGTTCGAGCCCTGGTCTGGGAAGATCCCACATGCCCCAGAGCAACTAAATCCGAGAGCCACAACTACTGAGCCCGTGTACCACAACTACTGAAGCCCACGTGCCTAGAGCCCATGCTCCACAACAAGAGAAGCCACCGCAATGAGAAGCCCGTGTACCTCAAGGAAAAGTAGCCCCCACTTGCCACAACTAGAGAAAGCCCACGCGCAGCAACGAAGACCCAATGCAGCCAAAAATAGATAAATTAAATAAATTTATAAAAAATAAAATAAAATATTCAGATCACCCATTGTGTTCCCTAGTGAGTCAGTCAATCCTCAGTCTTACCCCAACCCCAAGCAACTATTCATCTATCTCTGTGGAATTGACTCATAAAATATGTGGTCTCTTGTTCTGGGGTCTTTTTGGTACACGGGCCTCTCACCGCTGTGGCCTCTCCCGCTGCGGAGCACAGGCTTCGGACGCGCAGGCTCAGCGGTCATGGCTCACGGGCCCAGCCACTCCGCGGCACGTGGGATCCTCCCGGACTGGGGCACAAACCCGCGTCCCCTGCATTGGCAGGTGGACTCTCAACCACCGCGCCACCAGGGAAGCCCTGTTCTGGGGCCTTTAAATTACCATAATATCTTGGTCTCAGCCATGTTGTAGCATTGGTAATCATTCCATTTATACTGCTGAATAGTATTCTGTTGTTTCTGTGTATCATATTCTGTTTATCCAGTCACCAGTTGATAAACGTTTGGATATTTTCCACTTTCTGCTATTATAAATTTTGCTGCTGAGTCGAGTACAAGTCTTTCTGTGGACATATGTTTTCATTCTCTTGGAAAGATTCTGAGGAATGGAATCACTTTTTCATATGTTACACTTATTCATTTTGTTAAAATAAACTGCCATACTGCTTTTCAAAATGACTGTACTAGTTTACACTCCCACCAGCAATGTAAGAGTTTCCAGTTTGCCATATACTTGTCAACTGTTTGTATTGTCTATCTTTTTTATTACAACAATTCTAGTAGGGAGAAGTGGTATCTTATTATGGTTTTAATTTGAATTGCTCTAATGATTAATAATTTTGAGCATGATCATCTTTTCAAGTGATTATTAACCATTTATATAGCTTTTCTGGTGACATGTCTGTTCTAATTTTTGCTCATTTTTATTTGGGGTTTGTCTTCTGATCATTGTAAGATTTCTCTACATGTTTTGAAAATTAAGCAAAATACGATTTGCAAACATTTTCTCTGAAATTTCAATTTCTTAATGGTGCGTTTTGAAGTGCAAAAGTTGTGTTTCTTTTTTAATTTTGAAAAATTCCATATTATTACTATTTTTAATGTGGTTTGTGCTTTGGGGACTGTATCTCAGAACTTTTTCCTAACCCGAGGTCACACAGATTTTTCTCCTATATTTTCTTCTAAAAGTTTTATTGTTTTAGATATTACACTTTGGAGTATGATTCATTTTGAATTTAAAAGTTTATATGATATAAGTGCTAAATTCATCTTTTTGAATGAGGATATCCAATTTTCGCAGTATCATTTGTTGAAAAAAAGCCATCCTTTTCTCGTTGAATTGTCTTTGCCTCCTTGGAAAATCAGTTGAAGTAGAAGATGACAAATTCTACACACTATGAATGTCTTAGAAGCATTTTTAAAAATATAAGCCATATTTTTCAGGAAACAAATAAAGAAAATTAATTAATCAGCAATATTATCTCTTTCATATTCACAGTTCCTCTAATAGCACAGTTGCATAGGATTAATCTAAAAGCCTTCCTAATCAAAATTTTATATTTAGTTGCTTGACGTTGTTTGGTGATGAGAGCAGAGAAATTTATTTGAAAAGTAATTTTTCAACAAGTCTTGATCTTTTTAATGTCCTTTTTGAATAAACTTAGTTTGAAGTTTTCCTGTTTCATTTTCTTTTGCTATTTTAGTGTTTAGAAATACAGTATACTTTGATTTATTTTTTTTATAAATGTATTTATTTTTGGCTGCATTAGGTCTTCGTTGCTCTGCATGGGCTTTCTCTAGTTGTGGCGAGTGGGGGCTCCTCTTTGTTGTAGTGCGCGGGCTTCTCATTGCGGTGACTTCTTTTGTTGCGGAGCATCGGCTCTAGGTGCACAGGCTTCAGTAGTTGTGACTTGCCGGCTCTAGAGCACAGGCTCAGTAGTTGTGGCGCACGGGCTTAGTTGCTCCGCGGCATGTGGGATCTTCCCGGACCAGGGCTTGAACCCGTGTCCCCTGCATTGACAGGCGGATTTTTAACCACTGTGCCACCAGGGAAGTCCCAGTATACTATTATTAAAATGTCTGAATTCTTACTATATTTCACTACATTTCCTCCCTGCACTTACCATTTAGTAGGTTAATTATGTGTTGACACAGTTTGTGATAAGAGCTGTAGTCCATATGGTAATAGGAAGGTAGGGTATACTGGAGAGTGCTTTTCAGAATATTTTTGCTAAGAGCTGCTACTTATGGTTTCCAAGTGAGAGATAGTACCCAACTTAAGATATTCCTCAGGGAATGGATGGTGATCTTCAGTATTACAAGTGAGAAAGCTGACTCTGAACTAGTGTTATAGCAGCTTAATGGTTCCCAGTGGGAGATAGTTACAGGATTTATTTCTTACATCCTGATTTGGGAAAAGTCATGCTTGCACCCATGCCATGTATAAAGAACTTATTCAGAATAAGCCATTCGCTGATATAGAGAGTAAATTGAATGCTATACATAAAGTCTAAAGGGAAAAGTAAAAAATAAGTTGCATCGACTGAAATCTTAGTGTTCTAAGCACAAGGGAAGTAAAAATTTATATGGCAAATCAAATGCTAGGACTAAATCGGTAAAGAAGCCAAATAAAGCTATAGGAAACCAGAAAATAAAACTAAAGAAAAAAAAAGAAGGAAGGAAGGAAAGGAGGGAGGGAGGGAGGGAGGGAGGAAGGGGGAATATTTGGCAATGATGTGGATTTTAAACCTGCAATAATCACGGTTGCCATTTTGTTCACATCTTTATCTACTCCTTCAGTGGTCCCCATCGCTCTGATTCTTGTCTTGGACATGTGACAAGGTATATCCAATGGTCAGTAGCAAATATGACACAAGTAACTGCTGAAAACGTACTTGAACACTGGCACGTGCCCACCTGCTGCTCTTGGTGGGGAGGGCGTTCTGCCAATTCTTCCATGTGAAATTATATAAATATATAATTTTTTGGTGAATGGAGACCACATGGAGAAGACATATGCCATCTCAGCTGAGTCATCATAGACCAGCCATCCACAGCAGACCACAGACTTATAAGCAACCCTGACTACAATCAGCTGAGTCTAGCCCAGACTAGAGCAACCAAGAGCCCCTAACTTAACCCAAGAATAGAATTCTACCAACAGAATCATGACCTAGATAGACGGTTGTTGCTTTAAACCACTTGCATAATTAAGTCACAAAGATTTGTTATGCAGCAAATGATAACATGAGTTTCTAATTTTTGGTCAATACGATAGGATCTTTGTAGGCATTATTAAAGCAGACCTTTAGTAACATACATTATTTTGAGAAATTGTCATGTTTAATTTTATCAATGTAGTTGGTAACTTGATTGATGATTTTAATATTGACTGTGTAGTGACAACATGGTAAGAGCAAAAGATACCATTTTTATTTTAGAACATTTTCAACTCCTGTATACATAGAACCAATGATAATTCCATAATAATAACAAAAAAACCATAAGATTTCATGCATAAACAAAACTGGATTGAAGAAAAATCCCCATTTGCAGGTTTTAAATGCATGACCAAAACCAATAATGGTTGTAACTATATACCACACTGTTCTTTTTGGTTGTTTTCAATATCAACTTAATTATATTCAGCCTGAAAATATATCATTATCATTTTTGTTTAATCATATACAAATGCACATGTAGGAAGAGGAAATTATTACTTGAATCTCCAACCACTTATTAGAATGATATTGAATGGGAAAAGTGTGCATTTACAAAGTTAGAGGGAGTGGTAAAAAATGAAAGTATGTATTTGGTGTACCAGTTATTTCAGATGTGCAGAATGGCATCACAACAAATCATCTCTCTGTGTATTATGAAATAGCAGCTATATTTTTCTCAAGTCTGATCACGTTCAGTTTACATTTGTACTTTGACAATAAATCACCTTCTTTAGAATGTACCTTTTCCTTTCTTTTTCCCACACTATTTACATTCATTCAGGAGTACCTCCTGGAAAATCATTTCTAATCTCTTGAATTTTAGTATAGATTGTATTAATCAGCTATTAGCTATCTGAAAATACTTGTGGAATAGAATAATTTTAGGAAAACATAGTGAAAGAAACATAGGAAAAGAGAACAGGAAAAGAACAGAGACTGAAAATAAAAAGACATTTATTTTGGTAACATTTTAATAAGAAATGCAACTGATTACTAACTAAATATCCATTCTTGACTATCGAACAATAAAAGTAAAATGAGCAGAAAGATGGGGAGATATGGAGAAGAAAGTTTCTGGAAGTGTGTAATTCAACATAGGTATTCATTTGTTTTGTTTGTTTGCTTGTATGTTTTGAACAGGTAATATAAATATATAGTGCATTATTGAAAAGTGTGCAAAATTGTATGCAGGGAAGGACATTCTCCTCCAACTCTGAATCCTAATATTCAAGATTCTCTCCCAAAAGACAACCAGTGTCACTGTCTTTGATATTGTTTTTTATAGAGATGTCTGAGTTCTTATAGTTCAGATTTTCTCATCTATCAAAAGGATAGTTTTTGGTGCAAAAGAAGCCAAATTTATGTTTTTTTCAGTAGTATTTTTTTTTCTTTTTTTTTTTTGAGGTACGCGGGCCTCTCACTGTTGTGGCCTCTCCCGTTGCGGAGCACAGGCTCCGGACGCGCAGGCTCAGCGGCCATGGCTCACGGGCCCAGACGCTCCGCGGCATGTGGGATCTTCCCGGACCGGGGCACGAACCCGTGTCCCCTGCATCGGCAGGCGGACTCTCAACCACTGTGCCACCAGGGAAGCCCTTCAGTAGTATTTTGATGGAACAAAAACCATAGGAGTTCTATGTTTTTGATCTAATAATAAAGTGAAAAAATGAGCTTCTCTAACATCTTTGATATTTATAAAATCCATATAGCAAGTGTTGCAGAGCCCTACAAGGAACCTGTATCTCTCAGGTCATTTAATTTTTGACCTCAGGAACTAAGAGAAACCTAGAAGCTTTCAAAATAAGTTTTCCTATGAAGTCAGTTGCAAGACCTTTGGTTCATGTGAATTACTTTGAATAGTTTCTTTTGATTTTGAAGAACAAACATAAAATATTCCATGAATTATATCTTACAGTAAAGCCATTTTCATTTAACTTTTACGGAGGTTCAGTTTTTAATTATTGATAAGCAAATTGTTTCAAATCATTATTTCCTCAGATGTTAGATGCTTATACCTACCTGCCCACTGCCGTATGATATGTAGTACTTCCTATGGGTGGAGTCTACCTTGCCATACCATTGATATCAGTCTTGGTCAAGTGACTCTTTTTATTCAGTGGGATATGAGTAGAAATTATGTGTGCTGCGTCCAAGTTGGAGCTTTAAGGGCCATCACATGTTTTTGCCCTTGGTTTCCCCCTCAGGAGAATCACACCACAAGATCCATATAGGGACTGTTTATTCAGTCTAGTTTCTGGTTTGTAGATATATAACAGAATTATAACCCACTCAGAGGCAACAATAAAACCTAAATATAAGCCACTGAAATGTTGGGACTGCTTGTTAGCACAGAAAAATATGGCAAAAAAGCTGACCGATGAAAAATATTCCAAAAAAAGATGTGATTTCTAGAAAAGTGCCTTTGCATATTTTAAATGATATTCATTTTATGGGTCAATATGTATCAGTTAGGATTTTTTGTAAATATAACATTGTTCAGTATAAACAAATCATAAGCCTGAAATCTATTTCACCTTATTTTCACTGTCTACTCTGTGCCAGAAATTGTGATAAGCCCTGAGGATATAAAGGTGAACACAGTTCCTTCACAAAGCTTGAACTGATTTCTTTTTCAGTCAATAAATAAGTATTGAACATCCTGAATATCTGTTCTATGTTGTTAGTTGGCCTGTGATAGGCAGTGTCTTACAGGACTCTCTGAGACTCATAGCAATTTCTCCCTTGGGCTTGTGCTCACCATTTGTATTCTGTCTTAGGAAATAATTTCAACAACCTATTAATGCAACTTATGAATATGATTTCTGTTCCTTATGGCTGAAGCCATTTCTGCATTAAAATCTGAAATTACAATTAAATATTACAGCTACTTATAAGGATTATGGCATATATTTGGCAGGAATGAACATAAGAAAGTGGGTTATTAGCAATCAGGGCGCCCTTTAGACATATTTGACAACTGTGTCAGTGACCCTTTTGGTAATGAATGCTGTAGTGCATCATTGAGATACTCATGTCCCCTCAAGTCCCTGAGATACTCATGAAACACTTATTCCTCCAGTGACTGGAAGTATTGTCAGTCAACAGATATCAGCTGAACTTTTTCTCTAGGAGACACCTGAGCAGAAGTGAGCTGTCTAGCGCAATGGACAGCCCACACCTAATGACTGGCTATTGGAGGGGTAGAAAAGCCTGACTTACTTGCCTCACTTGGTTTATTTCTGAAGAACAACTATAGCTCCAGAGTTCTTCATGTGCTCAGCTCAGACCTTTGGAAAATTTTTTTTTGCAAATACACTTCTCCCTCTGCCCAGTCCTACCTTATTTGATCCCCAAGAGATTCTGAACTTGAGATGACTTTCCAGTAAACTTCTTCAGGCAAGTAAATTTATGTATTAGGTGAGGGGGATATGCAGTTGCCATTCTCAGATTTGACAGATTTGAGCAGGTAGAAGATATTGACGTACTGTCTCCCTCCTGAGTTTTATATGATGTCATTCCTAACCCCTATCAGTTGGTATAACCCTACAGCCTTGAGACAATGGCTCACACCACACATTCTACCAAGGCCTATAACACAATTTTATGGGCATTTTTCAGTGATCCCTGACAACTAGGATTTTGGAGTGGGGAAGTTATATTTGAATGCCTGTTGTTTTATGGGATTTCTTCACCTTGCTTGTTTACTTTAACCTTAAATTGTTTAAGGTAAGTTAACATACTGTGGAAAAGAAACCCAAATGCTTCAAGCACAAAAGAAGGTTATTTCTTCTTTGCAGTCTTCAACATGTGGCTTCCCATGATCCCACAGGCATCACCAGATGAATGAAAGAGTATGGCGGAGAATGCTGGGAGTTTTTCATGCCTCAAGTGGGCAGTTGGACTACATAACCTCTGTTTAATGCCATAGGATAAAATTTAGTTACATGGTCACACCTAATTGCAAGGAAGGCTGAGTCTGTGTCCAGGGAGAAAGGAGAGAATGAATCTTGGTGGACAACTACTATCCAGGCCATACAACACTACCTGATGACACTGAATTTGTTAATGAGTAGTTTAACAATCTAAAAACACCTTGAGTAGTAAACACAAAGAAGATTTCAAATTGGAACAGGGTCAAATGATGCTAACCAGTGCATTTTTAGTGTCTGTTCTCATAGTGCTGGAATACCATGTGCTAATATATTTCAGATATTCCTGGCAAAATGAACACTTATCAAGGGATAACTTCAAGTTTATTTTTTTCTAATGGACTAGAACCTTGAAGTATTACTGTCCCTCTTCTCTCAATGTATCACTAAAACAAGTATGTGATCTTAAAATTCTAGGCAATTTACCATTTCTGTTGAATGGCACAATTACCATTTCTGTACTCTTTATTGAAGAGTACAAGAAAGCCTCATAGAGCTTGAAATTACTTTCCTTTGGGGATTATCGAATGTATGTACTCATAGGGCACGTGGGGTGATCTGCCATTGTGGTATGGCTGAGAGATCCAGAAGATTTGTTATGAAGTGGAGGAAGAGACTGGATCTCACAGACTAAAAAGACGGTGACCATTTCAAACAATGCATCAGGAGTTTAGAGAAGCAAAATACACTTTATATTTTCTTTTTATAGTAGAAGCATATAAAATAAATGTTTTCATCGTAACCATTTCTAAATGTACATTCTAAATGTGTTAAGTGCTCAGCCAATCTCCATAACTTTTTCATCTTGCAAAACTGAAATTCTATACCATCAAACAAGAAATTCCCATTTCTCCCATCCCCCAGCCCCGGTAACCATCATTCTACTTTCTGCTTACATGAATTTGACTACTCTAGAATCTTCATATAAGTGGAATAATAGAGTATTTGTCTTTTGGGACTGGCTTATTACACTTAAAAATTATTTATGAAGTAGACATTTTCTGGTAGATTTTATTCACAAAGAAAGTAGACAACCAGACATTTTAAAAACTAATGTGCAAGGAAGATAGAGAGGGAAGAAAGTAGAAAAGATCAGAAAGTTGTTCTTCAGTGTAAATGTTCCATTTGTCCTACCACCAAAAAGCCCTAGACTTGGAAGTTTCTCTGAATAGAGAGTGAGGGATTGTACCCAGTGATAGTGTGGACTATGGTTTAGCAAATATTCATTCCCCTCCACCTTTTGTTGTGTATAGTATTTATTTCCAGGCTCCATGGATGGTTTGGCCATGTGACTGGCTTTGGCCAATGGGATGTTAGCAAAGCTGATGTAATCAGAGGCTTGCAATGTGCTTGTGCAATGGAGCTTGTCTTCCTGTATTTCTACCAGTGTCTGGAGAAGAACACACTCTGAGAGTGACAAGAACTTTACTTGAGCCCTGTCAAGGCTCCATCCTTGACCCAACTTTAATCAGCCTTCTCTAAGCCCTCCTTTCAATAGACCGTCTCCTTCTCCTTGTCTGTCCTTGTCCTGCTGAGCCTGGCTTTATTAAAGAATCAGTCTAAGGCAGTTGATCAAGAATCCCATCACCTTTGATACTCAGTCATGCTCTTCTTCCCCCACCCTTGATATATAATGAAGTTCCTCTCCTCCCTCACCCTTGATACTTAACCAAGTTTCTCTTAGTATCTTTCCATCCATCAACTCCTCACCCTGACTGTTGGCTATAAACCACCAGTTGTCCTCGTATATTCAGAGTTGAGTTCAATCTCTCTGCTAGTACAGTGGTGTCGAATCTTCCTTGACTGTTTCACTAGTCTGACGTGATTTTTCTATTACAGTAGCCCACTGACTATAGGTAAAACATAAGAGTAGAGCCTTCCCACCCAAACCACAGGACTCTAGCTTGAAATTGAGCCCCCTGCTGACTTGCAGACCTTAGCCTGAAGCTGAGATGCTCCATCTTACCCACAAATCTGTGAGTGTGAAAAAGAAAACAACATACTTGTTAAATGCTGCTGAGCTTTAGGGAGATTGTTGCCCAGCAGAGACTGACAGACTTCTGATATATTGATAAGAATATGAAAGAACATTTTTGCTTCTCGAACAAAATGGAATTGAAGAAAAAATCATACTGGGGATTTCCCTACGAGATGATATTACAAGGAATACTCATCATAGTTACGTTAAGATATAGGTGGATGTCGAAAATAAATAATGTTTCTGAGTAATATTTGTTTAATGAGAATTACTAGGGGATTTTTGTCTCAAATCCTGAATTCTCAAAAATTTTGGGTTTTTAAATAGATACTTCATGAGATAAGGGTCTTTTGATACATCATGAATTTGGACATTTTAGTAGATATTCAATGAAAAATGGTACTTCTGAATTGTCTTAAGTGAAATGTACAATCTATTTGAATTTTATTTTGATAAGAGTATCATCAATCAGATTACAAACTAACTAATCTTGAGTATATATCCTAAACATTTGTGATCTCAGTTTTTTCATTGGGAAGAAAAGGGAAATATTATTTCATAACCCTTTTCAGGTCAATTAAACCATGATTTTTAGTATTTGTTGTGAGTACTTACTGAGCATATATAATCATAGATTCTACATGGATATAATTATATATAATCTCTGATCCTAAAGAGTTACAGTATGATTTGGGAAAAACAAAAGTCTATACACAGGATAATAAATATGTGTTCAATTTTATGGAATGGAAAATACTGTATATACACAACAGATATATATATATCTGTTGTATCCTGAGAAAGGAAAAATACATGTAGGTTACAATAGAAGAGTAATCACAATTACAAAAATTGTCTGCATTCATTTTAGGAAGATAAAATAAGAATGGCTACTGGTTGAATATTGCTCCCTTGGTTGGCAGGCAAATTTCTCTACATTCACTTGGGGTTGGTATTATACCTGGAATTTTAATACATCACAGTCAAACTGCCCTACTGATATTTCTGTTTCATGAAGTGTCCTTATTAAGAACCCTGCTTCTTGCAGTTACAGATCAAAAGAAAGGTAAATTCAATTTCTGTATTGGAAGAACAAGGCTATTATCTTTTCTTCTAAAAGCTGTTAGGATAGCGTACTGCTCAATACATCTAAAATAATGGGTTTCTCATTTTTCTATGATTTTTTATATCATTAATTGTGAACCATTTTCCTATTGTGGTTCTTGTTGAGGGGATGGAAAAACCATTGATTGGTACTAACATTGAGAATATATTTTTATTTATAGTGTGTATGATGGAAAGGAAGCTTCTATTTTTTCTGTCAGGACTTAGCACAAAATCTATACTTGGAAATTAATGTAGGATACAGATACATGTTCACCAAAAAATAAATAATAGGAAATAACTTTCTGTCCATAATTTTTGTGTATTTATTTAATGGCTAAAATTTCCTTAAATATCTAATTTTAGTGTTCATTTTGGATCAGTCTTACCATATCATCCAAAGTATTTTTTCCCGTATGTTAGAGGTTTAGAACTAAACTTTGTATTATCTTAAATGTTTATTGTAGAATTTAGAGGAAATCATGTCCCTCGTTCACAGTATGAGGCTCAGGATACAAACATGAACAGACGGCTTTTAAACCCAGTGAGGTTCTCATTAGTTACCTATTTTATACAAAGTAGTGTATACATGTCAGTCCTAATCTCCCAGTTGTACTCAGTGCCCTGTGGTGACCTAAATGGGAAGAAAATCCAAAAGAAAAGGGGATATATGTATACGTGTAGCTGATTCACTTTGCTGTACAGCAGAAACTAACACAACATTGTAAAGCAACTATACTCCAATAAAAATTAATTAAAAAATAAATAAACTTTTAAATGATAAAAAAATGCAGTACGGGTACTAACATGTTCAATGTTTCAGATGCATGTAGGAGACTAACACCTAGATCAAATTTGTTTTCATCTACATGTTAATTAGCTGACACCAATTAGACTAAGGGTATTACATAAATTAATATTTTCTTGGTATTTTTTGAGAGATATTCCCAAATTTGAACACTTGACAATCAAACATTCTTTCCTGATCCTATGCCTTTTAAGTAGTTTATGTTATGTTAGCAATTCTTATGTTATGTTAGCAATTCTCTCTCTAAGCCTTAAATCCCTTTGGCCTATCCTGTTCTTTTTAAGGACTTATTTCTTTCTCCAGATTTTATTGCTTTCATTATTAACCTAAAATTTACCACTCTCTCAAATCCTAGGAGGGCTATTTCCCTGCTATCTTTCTTCCTTGTTATAGACATTGTCTTATATTTTTTAATTATACAAATAAAACATGAATCCATAACCTTAAAAAATTACAGCCAATTCTGTTTATTTAACTCCCAAATCTCATTAACTTCATTAATCAGAAACTATCAATTTTCTGATCATTTTAATATGGGTCTATTTTTTCCAATATGGTCTTATAAAAAATACAGTTCTGACTTCTTCATTAGTTTTCCTTAAATGGTGTCATAATGTACATATTTTTCTGCAATGCACTATCTCACTTTTAATATATTTTGGAGTCCTAACTTGGCAGTACTAGTAGGATATCTGTGGAAATATTTCTCTAAGATATAAAGTAGGAAGTGGTCTTTTAATCAAGTGCATTTTATGTATGAATAAATACAGTGAAGTTGCCCTCCCCTGTGGCTAATAAATATAAACTGCCACAAGTTCTTTTGGAGAATACTCACTTTCCCACCACATTGTTAATATTTGATATTATCAAGCATTATAATTGCTCTCATCTGATGTTGGAATAATGACATTTGTATTGTTTTTATTGGCCTTTTCCTATTTTTCAGAGCCTGACCTGAACACATTTCCTTTTGTTTATGTTTTATTTTATTTCTTCTTTGTGACTTGCTTGCTCATGTCTTTGTCCTATTTTTCTTCCTGGTTTGTTGTTTATGTATCTATTTTACTTACAAATATACTCATTCTTAAACTACTTTACAGAATGCATTTATTTTCTCCTGGTTATATTACTTTGTGAATTTTGTGGGTTTTAAAAATTCTGAAGTTGTAAAATTTATTCATCTATTCATTTAATAATTTTGTTCACAAATGGACTACTTAAATATGTGTGTGTGTGTGCACATGTGTGTATTTGATCATTTCCTTTCTCTCTCTCTCTCTATATATATATATGTACTTGGAAGGTTTCTGGTATTTACAGACACATAAGTATATTGATGTAACAATACTATATTGTTTTCATATGTGTTAATATCTGAAACAGAAGTATATTCTTATATGACCTTATTTTACATAATTTTATAGCAATCATTTTACATTTATTATTTCATATACATTTTGGAATCATTTCATAAAAGAACCTGTTTATTGGGTTTGCATCAAATTGATAGACTATTTGGGGGTTATTAATATATTTTGTGTGTGTATTTTTTAATGTATTAATAAGATAGCTCTTTTTGCAGGGGATTTCTTTCTCTTTTTTTGGCCACACCTCACGGCATGTGGGATCTTAGTTCCACAACCCCAGGGATTGAATCGCGCCCCCTGCATTGGAAGCACGGAGTCTTAACCACTTGACCGCCAGGGAAGTCCATGCAGGGGATTTTTTAAACCCTTCAGTAGCATTTCATTCTTTAAAATTTTAATATTTCTTTCAATATTTGCAACTAAGTACTTAATACATCATCTGCTGTAAATAAAATTGATTTTTCTATTTGCTTATTTAATTGCTTAGTGTGATATATAAAAATAACTTTGGTTCTTGTAGATTAATTTATATTACAAAATTTATTCATTGGTTATCTTGGAATTTCTAAGTAGATGATTTTATAGTCTGCCAATATTAACATTTTGGCCTTATAATTTACCTCTTTTTTATTCTTTTTATTCTTATTGCATTGGCTAGGCTATAAGTAGATATTAAATATTGTTGAAAATTTAATGGAAAAGCTTGTAATATTTCATGAATAGATATCATGTGTTACAGTTTTCTCATGAATATATAGATTATCACTTTTGATAAATATCCTTATACTTTTGTTTTTCTAATAGTCATTTGTTTGATTGCTTGTTAGGATATATAATAAATACTGTATGTCAAATGTTATTTTTGACATTAATTGCGATGATAACACTGCTTTTCTCTTTTAATCAAAATGAACTGCATCATGCTTGCTGATGTGGGACCACCTTGACTTCCTCAGTGAAACCTGATATGAAGTACTTGTTTTCAGGATTTCTGTCTTATGTTTTCGCTATTTATTATTTGGAATATCAAATTTTTGATTTCAGTATCTAAATACATATGTGATTGTGATAGATATGGATATTCAACATTCAAATTTCCTTCTCTTTAATCTGATACTGGGAGTGATAAGAATAGTCTTCAGGATCAGCTTAGCTACAGTTAAGGACAGAACCCTTCTGGGCATGATGATTGATGCCTATCCAGTGACTCATAGTGGTGGAAGTATGAAGGCCAGGCTATTTTGGACCAATATGGGACAGCTCAGTCAAGCCATTTTGGCTCCAGAGTGCCCTCTTGGGTTCATCTGAGCCTGCTATTCAGGCATACTCCACAGCTGAACGTTTGCCTTTGCAAATTCTACTTCTATCCCATTTCTTCCAAGGGTGTTGATTTCAAGACCACTTCCTAATAAACATTCTACACAGTAATCTCCAACTCAGAAAATCCAACCTGTGAGAGATGGCGTCAGAAGTTGTTTGAGAAATAATTGATAAGATAATGTTTGGGACCTGGGTCACCCACTATCAAGGTGGAAGTGGGTACCCCATCATTGCTGGTAAATGGAGAACAGATGGTGGTTCACTTCCACTGGTCAGTAATTGGATGGTAAAGCGTGGGGAGAAATACATTAATTGGAGTGTTGTACCACAAATATGATTTATATGTCTTTATATCAACTATAAATACAATGGCATTGGATGGACATGGATACAGTGAATAAATACTAGAAAAGAAAGACAAAAACAAACAAAAAAACACACCCAAATCATGGAAGGCTTAGTTAAGTAGTTAACAAGCAATTTTACCCCAATTATGAAAGTCAAAATGTCTCCTTAGTACAAATGGTCTCTAACCTCCTACCCTTCTACAGTGAGAAGGCAGAGAAATTGAGGATTAGGTTCAAGATTTATTTTCAATTTAAACTGCAGGCCAAGGCTAGCAAGTGGTTTTGCCAAAGTCAGCAACCTGTCTATGTAAGAATGGGACTCTGACATATGAGATGTCTATATCAAGGTTGACACCCTGAAAAATCTTGGCTTTGCAGGAACAGAGACAAATACTGAGCCCTGAAATGGCAAGATTGCTTGAGAAAACCAATTGGCTATAGGTTGGCGAATTGAGTATATTGTAAGCCCCTTTCACCTTGGAAGGACCATTGCTTTATTCTTACGGGAATTGACAGCTTTTCCATGTATGGCTTTGTCTTTCCTGCCTCCAGGGTCCCAGCTGGCATCACTATTTGAGGGTATGTAAAGTGTTTATTTCATTGGCACAAGATCCCACATTACATAGCATTAGGGGACATATTTTTCAGAAAAGGAAGAATGTAAGTAGGTCTAACACCATGGGATTCATTAGCTGTATCTTACGTCAACCACCAAGAAGCTACAAGTCTAAAAGTGGATTGGAACAACTTACTGAAAGCACTTTTGAGACACTAGCTCAGAAGTGATATTTTACAGCAATGGGGAGCCCCATTCAGTATACACATTGAGTAAAAAAACCTTTATATAGTATGGTGTTTTGCATGGGAAGATTACAAGTTTCCTAGACCAAGGGATGGAAACAAGAATGTTCCTGCTTAAGATCATTCCCTGTGGTTCACTTGGAGAATGTGTGTTCTCTGTCCCACAACTCTGGTCTCTACAGGTTTAGAGGTTGTGAGTCACAAAGTGGGGACAGTTCACCAGGAGACATAACAAAAGATGCATTTAACTTATAACTGTCTCAAGGGTGCTTTGGGCACCTTATGTTCAGGGATAATAGGATAGAAGAAAATATTATCTTCATATGTGGAATTCATCCTGATTATTATGAAGAGAATGAACTGTTTTTTAAAAAAAATGTGGCAGGGATAATACATTTGAAACCTACGTAATTCACTTGAAGTCCTTTTAGTATATCCACATCCTATTGTGATGCTAAACAAACACGTGCAGCATCTTTACTCTGAGAATGACCTGGTAATCAGAGCTCAATCCCTCAGGACTGAAGGTCTGGCTCAGGCTGTGAGGTAAGATACAGAGAACAGAGGGATGTTATCTGAGGGTAAGAGGCATCTAGGTTACATAGTGGAGGAAGGAGATGATGAGTATGTTACAATGCCAAGATCACCTTTGACACTGGGAGTGTCTTTCATTGATTACCTTTACTCCAGAAAGGGAGGCCCACTTGAATCCCGTAGGAGCTACTCCTCCAAAGTATTTTAAAAAGTGGATTTGTGGGTCACAAGGGGAGGACTGTGAAGGGAGTGAAGATGTGCCATCCAGTTGTCCCTCAAGGAAAAACGTGTTTCCTAGATGCTGGAAGTGATGCCAGCAGATAGCCTTCGTCTGCCCCCGCCTCAGGGACTGTTTCAACTGCAGGACCACCTCACAAGGTCAGGCCTCTTCTGGGCAGCCCAAAGCAATGACTAATAGAGGCAGGCATATAAAGACCAGGATGTTTCAGTAAACTACAAATTGGCTGAGATAGAAGACTCAGCTCCAGAGCCTCCCATCGAATCACCTGAGTTTGTGGTTCAGGTATATCTTATAGCTCATCCTCTCTATGCAAAATCCTTTCCCTTCCCCCCATAGATATAGATCCCAAGATTATTTGCTAATAAACCTTCTCCTTGCCGAAGTCCATTTCAGAATCAGCTTCCTGAAGAATTCGATCAACAACAATAATAATTATCTATATTTATTTTCTTTCCTTGTTCAGCTCCAGTTTTCTCTTCTGCATAGTTAACTGTTTTATTGCAGAAAATTTGAAACATACACAAAATAAACTAAATAGTGTAAAGAACCACAATGTGTCCATTACATAGTGTCAAAATCATCAACATTCTGTCATCTTTAAAAAAATATATGCCTCTACCCGTCTTCTCCATTTGCGTTAGTATAGATATTTTATCCTTATAAAATGATGTGGGTAATTTTCGTTTTTTCTATACTCTAAAAAAGTTAGTGTATGGTAATCCTATAGTGGGAGTTTTGTCGTCTCATTATTCATATGTTGAAGTCCTAACCTCCAATGTGACTGTATTTGGAAACAGGGCCTATAAGGAAACACTTAAAATTAAACGTAGTCATAAGAATGGGACTCTGGGGCTTCCCTGGTGGTGCAGTGGTTGAGAGTGCGCCTGCCGATGCAGGGGACGCGGGTTCGTGCCTGGGTCCGGAAGGATGCCGTGGAGCAGCTGGGCCGTGAGCCATGGCTGCTGAGCCTGCGCATCCGGAGCCTGTGCTCTGCAACGGGAGAGACCACAACAGTGAGAGGCCCGCGTACTGCAACAACAACAACAACAACAACAAAAAAAAAAAAAAAAAAATGGGACTCTGATCCAACAGGATTCGAGTCCTTATAAGAGGAGACAGCAGAGAGTGAACTCTCTTTCTCTGTCTCCCCCCACCCATCTCACTCTCTCTCTCTCTCTCTCTCTCTGTTAATGTGTGTGTGTGTGTGTGTGTGTGTGTGTGTGTGAGAAAGGCCATGTGAGGGCAGAGTAAGAAGGCAGCCTTCTGTAAGCCAGAAAGAGATCTCTAGCCAGAAACTGGCATTCTGATCTCAGACTTCTAGCCTCCAGAAGGGTGAGAAAGTACATTTCTGTTGTCTAAGCCACACAGTCTATGGTTTGTGATATGGCAGCACAACTTGACAAATGCAGACTTTGGTGCCTAGAATTGGAGTGCTGCTGTAACAGATACTTAAAACTGTGGAAGTGACTTTGCAAGTGGGTAATGGGTAGAGACTGGAGGAGTTTGAGCTACATGCTAGAAAAAGCATGGATTACCATGAAGAGATTGTAGGTAGAAATGTGGATATTAAAGTCCATATTTTGGTGAAAACACAAAAAAGGAGAGTCAAGAGCTATTGAGAAAGCCCCCATTTTCTTAGCAAATATATAAATAATCATGAAAGTTGGTAGAAATATGTATCTTAAAGGTCATTTTGGTGAGGTTTCAGACAGAAACAAGGAAAATGGAGAAAAGGTGATCTCTGCAGCAAAGAACTTTTGGCTTAATTGTGTTCTAGTGACTTGAGGAAGATAGAACTTGCGAACAATGCAATTCGGTATTTAGGTGAGGAGATTTCTTAGCAAAATATTGAAAGTGTCTCCTGTGTCCTCATGATGCTTAAAGTGTAAGAGGAGAGAGATGGATTGAAAAGGAATCATTTAGCAGAAAGTAACCAGAACTTAAAGATTTGGAAAATTCTCCAAATCCATTTTGCAAAAAAAAAGAAAAGAGAGAAACCTTGTTCTGGAGAGAGTACTAAGGGTGTGGTTGAACAACTGTTTGATAAGGAGATTGGTATGAACTCCAGATACAAATTTAATCAGCCACTTCAGCAGCAGCCAGGAATAGAGATGGGTTTGTACCAGCAGAAACACTGCCAGTTTGGACCTTAACAGCAGAGACTCTGCCAGGTTGGACCAAAGGGAATAGTAGAGCAATAGACATATTTTGCTCTAAACATGCTTTATCCTTCAAAAAAGGGGAAGAATGACCTCCAAAGGCCATTCAGAAATCATCAGGGCTCCCACTCCCACCACAGGCCTGGGGGCTAGGCTGCCCCCTCCTTTATTTCAGCAGGGTTGTGGGCTCTTGCAGAGAGTACCCTGCGGAGCCACTGGGGTAAAGCAGCCCCTCAGAGCCACTTTATTATGCCTGGAAGGCAGGGCATCAAACCAAAGAGGATTATTCTCCAGCATTGAAAGCTAATGGAATTTGCCTTGCTAGGTTTTGGATTTATTTGGGATCCATTAAGCCTTTCTTCCTGCCAGTTTCTCCCTTTTGGAATGGGAATGGCTATCCTATGCCTGTCCACCATTGCATTTTGAAAACACATGTCTGATTACACAGGATCACTGGAGAGAAATTCACCTTAGAAGACATTCAGCCTCGAATCTCACCCATATCCGATTTAGAAAATAACTTAGATGAGACTGACTTTAGGGTTGATGCTGGACCGAGTTCAGACTTTTGGAGCTGTTGGGATGGAATGAACGTGTTTCGCATGTGAGAAGGCTATGAATTGGGGTAGGGGGGGCCACGGTGCAGGGCAGGGGTGGAATGCTATGAACTGGATTGTGTCCCCAAAATTCGTATTTGAAGACCTAACACCAATATGACTGTATTTGGAGTTAGGGCCTCTAAGGAGGTTATTCAGGTTAAATGAGGTCTAAGAATGGCTTTATAAAAAGAGACACCAGAGAACTTGCTTGCTTTCTCCCTGTGTGCATGCACCTAAGAAAGGCCATGTAAGGACACGGTAAGAAGGCTTCCATCTGCAAGGTTGGAAGAGAGCACTAATCAGAAGCTGATCATCCTATGCCCCCGTCTTAGGCTTCCGGTCTTCAGAGCTATGAGAAAATAAATTGCTGTTGTTTAAGTCACCCAGACTGTTGCAGCATTATGACAGCTCAAACTGACTAATACAGATCAGAATTATGCTTCAATCTTATAAAAAATGTCCCCATAATTCTGGTGACTGCTACCTTTAGGAAACCTGGGACATTTGTTCCTGTTCAATTTTGCAATTTTGAGGCGTTATTCTCCTTGCTTAGTTTTGATATATATTTACTGAAATCAAATTATAAATCACACCAAATTTTATTTTTTAAACCCCTCAGCCTCATTATTATACCACACTCTGTTGTCCTCACTATTATTATCATTGCTAATATGATTAATATGTTTATTTTTCCCCTTTCTAAGACCTTTCTTCATGATCATTCTTTAATATTTTGTCATTCATTAATACTTCAAAGAACTATAATTGATTGCACTAATCAACAGTTCTAGTGTTCTTTCCTTAATTACTTGTTTTATTGCATCGATTTCTGTTTGATCTTTTAATTCATTCCTTCCTGCTTCTGTTTTTAAATTTATTGTTGATCTTAAACTGAGAGCTTAGTTTATTAGTATAGCTCGTCCTTGCTTTTTAATTAATTTATTTGGAGGTATGCTTTCTCTGAGTATCACATTAGCTTTTGTCCTTTGGATTTTGACAGGTGGAAACTCATTATATTTTCATCCTAAATAGATTCTACTTTGATATCCTTTTTAAGATAATAACTTATTAGTAGATTTTCCCTTATACCAAGATTTTTAAAAATATAATTTTCTTGATATTTTATTTCTTTAGTTCAATCAGTCGATGCAAACTATATGGGAATGCTTGCTTGAATTTTTTTTTGAGATTTAATGTCAGTCTAGTGCATAATCAAATTACGTGAACGTTTTTGGTGCATCTGTAAGTTAATGTTCCATATCTCGTTTGATGTCTGAATACTCATATTCCAGTTCAAGCTTATTAAATATAGTTTTCAAACACTGTGTATTTTTAATTATTTTCTCTGTTACTCTCAGAGAGGGATTGTTAAAGGCTGTTACCGTAATAATGGATTTAGCCCACCAAGATCAAACATCTTTTTTCCCTCTGGCCTTACAGATGGCAGTGGCTGCCTTTAGGTGTCAAGGTCTGAATTAAAGTCAGCTTTAGATGATGAAATGCTAAACATTCACAGGATGGAAGTTTGACAGTTTTATCCCTAAAGTGAGTCATTCCGATATAAAATCATCATTGGAAAAAAGGAATTACCATATAAATTGTATTCACTGGGGATAAAAGATAATCACATACAAAAAACAGGATCTAGAGGTGAGAGGCAGGGACCGAAGATGAGTCCAGCAAGAGAGGTTTACAAAGGCGGAAATAACTCAATAATCAATGAAGCCAAGTTTTAAGAGCCAACAGATGGACCCAGCTCAAGAGATGGATCTTCCAAAAGAAACAATATATCAAAAACTGGTTTGAAGAAAGTAGCAGAGCTAACTTTGAGGGAGAGTATAGAGGATAGATTATAGGTTGACTAAAAGATCAATCTATACAAAGGGGAATGAAGAAATTTTTCCAATGGGTTTGTTGGCATTAAAGTTCACATTTATATGTATTTGTTCCTTGGGTCCATTACCGGTGCGTCTCAAATTATAATTTAAACATGAATCACCTGGATCATGTTAAAATATAGATTCTGATTCTGCAGGCATGGGTTGGAGCCTGAGATTCTGAATTCCTAAAACGCTCCCAGGAGATGCCTATCCTGCTGGTCTGTGAGGACTCTATGAGTGGCAGGACATTTATTCTACTCCTGTAACTTGGAAGCACTTAACAGATGTAGAAAATCAGGAAGGGGTAGATAAGAGCAGCACACACCCTGGAGGACAGAAACATTAATTTGTAGATTCTGGATCCTGACTTTTTAGACATTGGGAAAGAAACATACAGGGAGACATGCTGACCGGACATGGATTCTTTATAGAATTGTGCTGTTTTTCATTTCTATGTTAAAGGAAACACTGTGGAATCAGAGACACCTCTCCATTCCACCTACAGAATATGTGTTCCTCTGAATGAGAGGGAGATACGAGCTCCGTGTTCCTTAGTTCTAGTGTTAAAACCTCATGATCTATAATATCCTCAAATAAATAATTTGAGTATACTACAATTTACAAAAGGAACCATACAGCAGTGCTCCTTAGGAATTGAGGTATACCAGCCACTGGTAAAAAAACAAAATAATCAAAGTCATTGCTAAAATAACAAATAATCTTTTCTTGTTTTTCCTTCTCCATTGAATATTGTCTTTACACTCAGAATCCCCACCTGTTTAATTTTAGTTTTCCCATGTTTATGAAAAAAAAGTTTTCTTCACAAGGATTATTCAGCCAATATGTTGATAATCTCTTCTTTAGAATGAAGATACTTTTGAAACAGTTTAAGGAAACAAGATCACTGGAATTTTTTTGTCAACTGTAGACTATACACCTAAAGTTCATTTTCTAAAACATCCTCCGATGTGTCTTACTTACGCTGGGCTCCTAAAGCAGGGGGACGTTTTAAATGGTAATAACAGTGCATGTTCTTTATGCTGAGACACTTGCAAGAACACTATGTATATCAACTCCATTTCATTAACAGAGAAACTGAAGTGTGTATTTAGAGAAAAAATAATACAATTTAAAACAGCTCTAACATCGATCCATCTGAAATGTTTCCTAAAGATACTACATATCTTCTAAGATCCACCCATGCTTTGCTCCAGAGGAATCACAGTGTCTATGAAGGTACTTTAAGGACAGAATAGTGAAACAGGAAATTGAGCACCTCAGCAGGCTGAGCTAATCTCCCAGAGACACATGTCCTGAAATCTACTCCCTTTTCTTTGTTGTTGTTGTTGTCTTTTTTTAATTTTTATTTTTTATTGGAGTATAACTGATTAACAATGTTGTGTTAGTTTCAGGTGTACAAGAAAGTGAGTCAGTTATACATTACATGTATCTATTCTTCTTCAAATTCTTTTCCCATTTAGGTTATTACAGAGTATTGAGCAGAGTCCCCTGTGCTATACAGTAGGTCCTTGTTGGTTATCTATTTTAAATATAGCAGTGTGTACAAGTCAGTCCCAAATTCCCAATCCATCCCCCCGCACCCCTTCCCTCCCAGTAACCATAAATTCCATTCTCTAAGTCTGTGAGTCTGTTTCTGTTTTGTAAATAAGTTCATTTGCATCATTTTTTTTAGATCCCACATGTAAGTGATATCACATGATATTTGTCTTTCTCTGTCTGACTTACTTCACTTAGTGTGATAAGCTCCAGGTCCATCCATGGTGCTTCAAATGGCATTATTTCATTCCTTTATATGTCTGAGTAATATTCCATTGTATATATGTACCACTTCTTTATCCATTCATCTGTCAATGGACTTTTAGGTTGCTTCTATGTCTTGGCTATTGTAAATAGTGCTACAATGAACACTGGAGTGCAAGTATCTTTTCAAACCATGGTTTTCTCCAGATGTTTGCCCAGGAATGGGATTGCTGGATCATATGATATTTCTATTTTCAGTTTTCTCCATACTGTTCTCCATAGTGACTGTACCAATTTACCTTCCCACCAATAATGTAGGAGGGTTCCCTTTTCTCCACCATTTATTGTTTATAGACTTTTTGATGAAGGCCATTCTGATTGATGTGAAATGATATCTCATTGTAGTTTTGATTTGCATTTCTCTAATAATTAACGATGTTGAACGTCTTTTCATCTACTCCCTTTTCTATTCCAGTGCGAGGCTGGGATAGAATTGTCATGTCTAGATTCAAGTTTCCCAAACTGGACATACGGTAAATATTCCCAGGGTCTCATCCCTCTAAATTGTCATATGATACATGTAATGAATAATTTCACCTGTTCCTTCACAACCATCACTAAGAACTCCTCCAAAATATATTTAATTGTGTATATTAAAAAGAAAGGTGATCGAAATAGAGAAGGTATAAAACCCTCTTTGATGAGCTGTTGTGGTTTCTATCTCCAAATAGTTCAAGTTTACCTGTGGATAACTTTTCTTTATTCTACCTCTCTCTTGTTTAGGCTCTGTGGTTTTTCTTGAAATAATTATTTCAAGTAAACCTGGAACATTAATATTGTATATTTTATTTATTGTATACAACTGTCTTCTATAAAAAGCAAAGATATTCTTCAGCACCAACTCTTATCTGGTTCCAGGTAATTGCTATTCTGTTCTGTAATTTCAGTGTAATAGTCAGCCAGAGTAGAAACTGAATCTCAACTCTTACTTACTAGTAATATGATATGACAGCCTATTTAATCATTCTCTGCCTTAATTTCCTCATCGATATAATGAAGATAATAAGATTTTGGTGAGGACACAATAAAGTAGGGAGATATTAGCACAGAGTTGGTCCCTTATCAATACAAAGTCTCTTGTCTTTCTTTGCATCATCTCTTTGTCTAGAGTACTAAGCAGTTTTTGAATATATAGTCAGAGAACCTGGGTTGGGTGAACTCTCCAAAGCTAGGAATCTAGGGCCTCCATAATGAATACCTAATAGGTTAATATAAACACAAATTTTTGTTTAGATTACTGTATTAATCCAGTTCATTATTGATTATATTTTTGACCAAAAAAATCACATCAATCTTCCATTCAGTTCTTCTAAACGCTTAGAACTAAGCCAGTGCCAAAGAGTGAGGCTTCCAAATTTTAAGGTTTTATGAAGACAGTGGTGAATTCTAAACTTGTTACGTTAATGTATGTGTATGAAAGAGTGGATATTTGCCATTCTATACCCTAAACAGATTGAATAGGATGATCAAATGATCAAATGCCATGGGAATTAACCAATGGCCAAATGGACTGTTTCCTAAATAACACTACATTTTTTGTTGTCATTTTTATTCAATTGAAAAATTGAAATTATTTTCCTGTTAAAATGTAACTCATTTTAAATTTAAATCAAAATAAAAAGCGATGTGCATTTAAGATGTAAATACTGCTTTTACGCACGCTGTATTGGGATTAGTTAATGCATGAAAAATATCAAGTTCCAATTTAAAAATGTGCAGTTTTTATGACATATACTGAAAATGAACACCAGAGGGCGCTCATACTTAGAACTGAATCCAATGAAGGTATCTTAGAAAAAGAATTTACTACTCCGGTAGAAACCAAAAGTACCAGTTAAGGACATCTTCAGATTGTTGGATGAAACACAATACTCTCTCACTAGTAACTCAGTACTAATATTCTCATTTGAAAAATGAAACAATTTCCTCATAATCAAGGCTCTCCTCAATAATATTACCAACACAAACACCTCAAAATTTCTTGTTTTGTTCCCTAATTCATATTATTACTCCATTCAGAATAGTCTCCCTCATCACTCCCATTTACTTCCCATGTCCAAATTTCACACGACCAAAGCCATAGTTCATATCGAGGCTTTACATTTTCTGAAGCATTTTCAAAAGAGTTTTAAAAAAATATTTCCTTTTACATCAAAAATCTTTGCACCTTGGAATCCCACCATTCTTATTTCAAGCGAGGTAGCTTGGTATGAGAAATGTGAAAAGCAGAGATTAACCTATACTAAGCAATACAAACTCGAAGTATCACATGGCATGGCTCAGATATTTTAAACTAGGGTATCCACAGAGAAAGCACCTCATCCTGTCAGCAGCACTTGACACAGTTGTGTTACTGTTTCCTGTTGGATTTCATGACTTTATATTCTCTAAATTTTCTTCCTACTTTATTGATCATTTGTTCTTAATCTAATTTGCTGGTATACCCTAGCATATCTAGTACATCTAGTTTGCTAAGTTATCCCGCTCTCTCAGACTCTAAAAAATGAAGATTTTTAGGGCTAGATCAAAGGCTGAATTCTCTTTTCAAGCTAGATTCCATTCCCTGGAGATCCCGTTCACCTGAATGGCTTTAAATGCCATGGATACCACGAGGAAGCCAATTTATATCTCTGGGGTAAATCTTTTCTGTGAGCATGAGACCTGTATATCCAACTGCTTTCTTGACATCTAAGCTTAGAAGTTCCATATGAATAGCTAAATGAATATGTTGCAAGAAGATCTCTGACTCAGTCTCTTCCCTTTCCCATTTCAAACCCATGATCTGTCTGCTCTGCTCTTCTCAGAGGAAAACATTTGCTTCCTTTCATCTCTTCCATCCCACAGAGTCCATAATCACAAAGTTCACAATTTAATTCATAAACTTTCCTACAGTAAGTCCATTCTTCTCCATCTCCATGTGCCAGTGTTCTTTCTCTCTTGCCTGATGTACTAAAATAGCCACCTTAATCCTGTATTCTTTCCTCCACTCTAACTTATAAATATATAGTAGCTGAAATCATGTTTAGTAAATACAAATCTCATTATGTCAGTCTAGTAAATAAAATTTCAGTGGCTTCCTTTTGCTTTTAAAATGGAACAAAACTCATGTCATGACCTATACAGTCCCACATGATTTCCCCCTGCACACAAGTCTAACCTCGTTCTGTCTCACGTGGTTGGTCACTAGTCCAGCCACATAGGGATTCTTTCAGTGTCTGGAACACTTCACACTTACACACTTCAGGGCATCTGTACAAGCTCTTCCTAAGCCTGTAAAACTCTCATCCTAGAAGTTACGATTGTTGACTTCTTCCCATCCTTTGGAGCTCAGCTTAGAAAGTAATTCTTCAAAGATGCATTCGTCCCCTGACCCTTTATCTGAAGTTCCTCAGATTAACCGCAATCAACATTCTATTCTTCAAAGCAGTTACCACAATTGTAATTTAGTTATCTGTTTATTTACTTGTTTCCATTCTACCTACCCCAGCCTCCTTTAGACTCTAAGCTCCAGGGAGCTCTGTTTCATTTATCACTAGTTAGCCAACACCTAACAGAGTACTGAGAACATAGTATCTAGAATATAGTGCTTAGAAAATAGTATCAGAACATCGTAGGTGATCAGTAAAGTTGATAAGAACATGGACTTCAGTATATGGAAGATATTGTTTGAGCCCTAGCTCTAGAACATCTCTAACTCTCTAAAATATTTTCCTTGAAATTATTTCCTAGAGAATTTTTTCACTCCTAATATTGAGCTAATAATATTATCTAAATTATTGGCTTGGAGGGAGACTAAAATGATTTTATAGTAGTAACTGCATAAATTGAGTACTCAATAAATATGATGATGATGATGATGATGACGGTACTTTTAGGATGAATATGACAAGTCTTGGTGACTCTCCTCAGAGTAAGTTGTAGGCATCAGGGTCTGCTTCATGGATGTGCTCCTTGTTGAGTAATACACAGCCAGGCACTTAGAAGGGCCATCACTGGTATAATGCTTTGCTGTCACTGTCTTGAAATTAATAATTTTGGTCAAAGGGCCCTGGATTATCATTTTTTCATCGTGTCCCACAAACAGTTTAGCCAGTCTCGGTGGGTGTAATGTCAAATTCCAATTCAAAAACATTGTTTCTAACCATTAAAGCAATGTGGGACAGGCATGCCACAATCAAGACAATGTGAATCATAAACAATCACTGTTTTTCTTTGCGCTGATAGCTATAAAGCTCATATCCAAATCTGTCGCTTAGTTCTTAAAATTGTGCTGCAGCTTTATTGATACATTTCTGTGTGCTAATTTCACCATAAGCCTTTTCTGACTCTTCTGCTATTATCATCACATTAACTTGATTTTCCCCACCTTTTTGTATTTATAAAAGCTTTCTTTAATGCTCCTTAAAATGAAGCAATTAATAAAAATATACATTGATTAGTATATCATTCTAATTCATACTTTTTAAACTTTTTAAAGATATACATTTAGACTGCCTCTCCCCTCCAAATTTTTTACTATGGTGAGAATAACTCTTTTAATTGTTCTTAGTCGTAAGTCAATTGGGTTCATATGAAAGATTCCAATGAGCTTGGTTTTAGGTAAATCTGTGCTTTAGTGCTGATCATTGCCAAAGAGCAGTGCATGGACTGAATAAGAGAAAATAGTGAATGTGTTCTCTTTGAATCAGATTACCAGTTTGCCCACAATAAATAAACATGAGTGAAAGGCCCTCAGAGCTTTGTTTAGCCCCAACTTTTTTTTTTTTTTTTCCTACCCTTAGTGACAAAGTACACCCAGTGGAGCCTCCTTCCCTAGAATTCCCATGAGAGCCATCCAGCTCTCCCGAGTGGCCTATGAATCTTAATCTGTTGTCAGCATAGTGTACTATTATTATACAGCAAGATGCTATTTGGTTTGTTTATCATCCTAAAAGACAGTATTACCAATATAGTATTTTCTAAAGCAGGGATCGCAAACATTTTCTGTAAAGGGCTACACAGTAAATATTTTAGACTTTGTGAGACAGACTACCTCTGTCTCAAATACTTACCTCCTCTGTTGAATCTTAGAAGCATCCATAAACAATATGTAAATGAAACAGGATGACTGTGTTCCAATAAAACTTCATTTACAAAAACAGATGGCTGAACAATGGGTCATGGTTTGCATTGAAGGACTAATTAAATTAATCAATCCCTGTATTGAAGGATTTGCATTCTATGCAAGGCAACGATATAAAATAATAAGTATATCAAGTGCAAATAAAACTTAGAAATCTTTGTTCTTGACATTCATCATTTGAGTAGAATACATATGTATATATGTCTATTGTCACAATAGTCATAGCTCAGAAGAAATCTGAGACTCCTAATTTGTAATTGAAATAGGATCAATTTGTGAACCACTCAAGAAAATCCATTTCACTACTTTGTAGTAAGGCTGCATTTGGGGCAGAAAACACTATTACCCAGCTTAGTGGCACATCTCATTATCCAAAATTGTCTAGAATGAATTTGTACAATTTCAAAAATCAACTCTTCCATGGAAGGATAAAGACTGATTGCTATTGAATCTCCAAAGAGATGTTCCAGGTTTAAATCAATTCAGTGTAATTTAGAGTCACATCTTGTTTATTTCTCATGTTCATGTATTCAGTTGGAAACAAGGGCAATACATTTACAGCTATTTTCATGGCAAAGGTGAAGAAAAGTGATACCTATATCAATAATGCAAGGTTAACCTGTGACATGGCCAGTAAAAGTTACTGTAATTACATAGGTCATGAGAAATAAAACTAAGAAATGCAATTTTACCCTTTTCTTTTTTCCTATGAAGGAGGTTTTGGTATGGCTTCATGTCCAAATTGGCAAATGAAAAACTTGAAAAAATCCTAAAGATATTTCAAAGGATAGAAATGACAGAGGAGTACGTGGAAAATGAGGGACAATTGACAGTGAAGCGTGTGAGGAAGAGTTTGTTGAATTATGTCAAAATTGATCTTTACTAAATGTCATTATTTCATAAGGAAACACTTTGCATATGGTTTACTGATTTTTCTAAAATTATTTTCTGAGTTCCTTTGGTTTCAATTATTTGAAGAAATGACCTGATTCTTAGCAAACTTTCCTTGACAAAAATGGTATTCTTCCAGTGTCCCAGGTTTGTAACATGTTTGAGTTAATGGTATTTATTCAAGAAATATTCCAATGAATATTGTGACTTTCAAAAGAGGTGTGTGTGTGTGTGTGTGTGTGTGTGTGTGTGTGTGTGTGTTTGGGGCTAATTGGGGAAGTAGAAAGAAAATTCTAAAGATAATGGATAAAAAAGTAAATTTTAAGATTCTAATAGCAAAATCTAGAGATTATATCTGTCACTTCAATTTTGTTCTGTTACCAAGTCCAAGTTCTTACTGCTTGCTGCATGACAGGCCAATAAATCGAGAGACAAGATTTTGGGGCAAGGAATGGCGACTTTATTGGGAAAACCAGTAGATTGAGAAAATGGCAGACTAGTGTCCCAAACGACCATCTTGCCCATGTTTGGATGCTAGTTCCTTTTATAGAACAAGGAGGGGGAGGTGAGGAGGTAAAGTAAAAAAGTTGCTAAGTTGTTGCAAATATTTCCTGGTTCTGGCCAGACTTGGGATGGGATGTGTTAATTTCTTCTTTTCTGCAGGCATTCTCAGGTAGGCCTTGTCAGCTTGTCTCCTGTGAGCTAAACTAAAGGTATTTTAGCTTAACACTCAGGCATGGGAGGCAGGGTCCCAGAGATGGGCCACTATGTGTACTTTAAGCTACAGGCAACATCCCTTTAGTGATTAACTTGTAGCATAAGTAATAGAACACAAAGTTTTAAGTAAAAGAAACAGATCCAATATGGAATCAGATTTGTTCTTCCCTATTACAGTTCCATAAATATTCTGTCAGTGACCTCAAGATTGGTGCCATCTTCTTTCACAGAGCCTGAAACTCACACGAGACGCCTATCGTAAAACACACATTTGAAAACCTATTTTTATTGACTCCAAACAAAAAAATAAACAACAAAAAAAACCACCTGGTGACTTCCTCTGATAGAAAAACTAATATTTAATAGTAAAACTCCAAATTCTGTTCCTCGTGTGTGGGATCCCAAAATTAGTCTCAAAATTTTCTCTCCTTTGATGCTCCATTTCAGGAGATTTTCACTTAACCAGGAAAATCTCTGCAATTTAAAAAAAAAGTCTGTCTCCCAGTCTTACTCTCCCTTACTGGTTTCTTGTCAAAGATACTCCACTCAGAATATTATATGAATTCACATTCTGGTTCTAAACCCTCTTCTACAACATGATGGAAATTTGAGGTTCTGATGAATCCTATAATTTCAATCACAAGTTTATGACTAAACGATTGGGCTTTGTACTCAACAAACTATACTTGTAAAGCTGTTGTCTGTTTCACTCGTTAACACAGGCCTTCTCCTGTGATCTCACACCTCGTCAATATTTTCAGATTTCTCCTATATATTGTGAGAATCCTGAACTATCATTTATAACCTGCTACATAAAACCAGAGGATAGAAGGGAAAAATTTTAGACAAATATTTCCTATCATTGAAAATTTATGGTGAAATGAAACCTCTTTGCACCATTATTCAATTAAATAGGATTTATAGTTCTCCACATGTGAAATAGAGATCAGTCAATTGTCTTTGTTTTTTAACTCATTTTCTAAGTTTACCTCTTGCATATCCTTCTAGAAACAGCTATAGACTAAGATCAATCAGGGCAGTTTTGCTTACTAAACAACAAAATAGAGTTATATATGCACATGGCATATTTGTGCAAAGTGGCCTAGAAAAGGCAGTGGCAACATTTTTTGATGAGGCAAACGTTAATGTTTGTCATTTAAATCCGACCTGCCTTATTTGTGATTGAGAGTTTAAAAAATGTTTGCAAGATAAGACAGTAATATCATCTTACTACATTAAAGACACCTATTAGTCATGTCCCAGGCAAATTGGGATTTATGACTCAGACATAATTCTTCCAAATATGCCTGCTGTTCATAAAAAGGCAGAGATATATGACTCACAAATAACACCAAGACAGAAATAATTTTGCACTTCGCTTTGCCACATTGCTTTTCCTCTGGCATGTATGGCAGAATCTCCACAGTTTATGAATAGGCTTTTGTCAATACTACAGATGTATATTTCCAGCTTCTAAATCAAGCAAATCCTTGAGTCAAATAAAACAAATGATCAGCTCCAACAGAGGCAAGGGGAGATGTATTTATAAGAACGATGCATTAAAGATTGATGGGGAGCTATACACACTTTTAAATACCCCGCTGCTGATGTTGACTGTGCCTTAAAGAGCAGGTTAGGAATGTCACATATCACTCGGAAATGATTAAGTTCTTCTATTCGTCTGACAGAGTCTCGTTCCAAACAATCAACTGTGGAAGAACAGCATAAAATTTTTGAGGGGAGGTAGAGAAGGTATGGACAGAATATAGCACAGGTATTTCTCCCCTAAATCTGTACAAATATTGCCAAGTGTATAGCACAGCACCATGCTTGTATACAACAATTGCTCAAGGTAATAAAGTACAAATACCAAATTTCATTACGGATGGCAGCCATAGTATTCTCTTTCCTCTGTAGCCTATCAAATCTTTCAACTTAAATACTTTGGGATTTTAGCAGGCATCAGAGATGTAAATGAAATATTGCCTCCAAGATACATCTTTGCCCTTGAAGAATGATCAAAGTTCTACTTATGTTTATAAATTAAAATCAATTACATTTTCCAAAACTCTAGTGGCAATAATTCAATCCTTTCTCAGTCCTGCCTTTTTAAAACATCTGTAAGAATCAGAGATACCAATTTTTCTCCCAGTGAAACATAAACATTGCGTTAGGTGAATATTAAAATGCAGATCTTAAAATGCACAGGTTTTTGTTATAATTAGATGATTTGCTTAATACCCCATGCCAGGAATTGTCCAAAGGGATTATTCTGTTAGAAAGAAAAACAATGTGCACTTATAAAGTGGTTGAAAACCATCACCAATTTCTAATTGGGTATATTAATATTACACTCTCACTATGTTTCAAAACAGAAGAGATTTTTGTCTTATTCCTAGAGCCTTAAGAAAGAATCCACATGGAAAAATATAGTGACATTTGTTTTCTGAACGCTCTTCTTTTTCCCATTATGATGGATAGCCTCAAATAATTGTGTTTTATCATTAATTTTTCTCGCAAAGTTTTCAAAAACGTGTAATACTTGGGTCAGATGAATAATCAGGCATGTGAGGGAAGGTTTTGCCTCTTTTGAAGGAGAGACACTCAGTCTCATCTCACTTGCTGTGTAATATCCACCTTGCCATTTGTCAGAGTGCGAGTTGTAATTTTCTTTGATTATAATATTGGAAAGCGTATGCTATACTGGATAAGTGATTGTCACCTGTTAGTTAGTTCTCCTGTTGTTCTTGCTTGTAGATTCCTCATTTTGTCTGGGCTAACTGTGTGTCCAAGCCACGTATGATATGATTATCATGTTGTGTCTATATCACTGACACAACATGATTGACTGACAGTCCAGTCAGTTATCAGTTCTTTAATTTCCCCAACTCCTTTGTAGCTTGATGTGGATGGTGACCCAGATATGGTCAGTGAGATATCAGGGGAATTCTGTTCGGTAGATCCTGGAAAAAAATGTCTGCTTTTCTAGTAAAAGAGGACAGGTGATGGTGATATTCCTTCTTCACGTCCTTCTGCCTTGAACTTGAACATGGTGCCTGGAGCTGCAGGGCCGCATGTTTTGACCACGAGGCCGCATGCATTAGATCAAAACACAACATGAAAGAGTGAATAGCCAGAAAGAAAGTCTTTGTGCCCTGACAACACTGCTAACAGCTACACTGTTGAGAGCAACCACAATCTCGAGATTTCTTTTAAAGTAACAAAGATAATGCCCTCCTAATTTAAACCCATTAAATGGTTTTCAGTTCCTTGCTCTTAGAAGCGTACCTAACACTTACAGCCTTTGGTTAGAAACTCACAAAACGAGGTTTATAGAAACATAGTTATCTGAGGATTAAAAAGAATAGTGATCTTTAGCACAATTGTGATAATTTTATCTCATATTCTTTTAGTTTCCTGGATCCAATTCCAATGTGTGTGTATGGGGGTGGGGGAGGAGGGGTAGGGAGGTATCCTCCACAACACCAAGCAAGTATTGGACACCAGCAGTGTGTCCTCAAATTCCACTCAATCCTGACACTATCTACCTGGAAATAGCATCAGATTCCACAGGTTAAGGATTTAATCCTACATGAATTCAACCTCCAGTCACAAGCCCACATTGTTACTTGTGCTTCTGATCAACTGGCTATAAGTCAGAAGTTCCTGTGACCTCCTCCTTGGGTTCTATTAATGTGCTAGAGTAGCACACAATACTCAGAGAAACATTTTACTTACTAGATAATCAGTTTATTACATAAGGATTTAACTCAGGAACAGTCAGATGGAAGAAATTCACAGGGCAAGGTATGGGGAAAGGGCACGAAGCTTCCTTGCCCTTTCCAGGTGTGCCTCGCCCCCCAAATCTCCATGATTTCACCTACCTTGAAGCTCTTCAAACCCTGTCCTTTTGGGATTTTATGAATGCTTTGTTACAAAGCCCTGTTTGATTACATGATTGGCCATTGCTGATTTTAAATTCTTTTTATTTATTTATTTATTTATCTATGGCTGCGTTGGGTCTTTGTTGCTGCTCACGGGCTTTTTCTAGTTGCAGAGAGCAGGGGCTACTCTTTGTTGCGGCGCACGGGTTTCTCATTGCGGTGGCTTCTCTTGTCGCGCAGCACGGGCTCTAGGCGCGCGGGCTTCGGTAGTTGTGGCACACGGGCTCAGTAGTTGTGTCTTGCAGGCTCTAGAGTGCAGCCTCAGTAGTTGTGGCCCACGGGCTTAGTTGCTCCACGGCATGTGGGATCTTCCTGGACCAGGGCTCAAACCTGTGTCCCCTGCGTTGTCAGGCAAATTCTTAACCACTGCGCCACCAGGGAAGCTCTGGCCGTTGGTGATTGATTTAAATTCCAGCCATTTTTCCCTCCCCAGAAATCAGGGTGTGGGGATGAAAGTTCCAGCCCTCTATTCACAAGGGTGGTGCCCTGGCAACCAGCCCCCATACTTAGGTGCTTTCTAAAGGTCACCTCATTAATATAATAAAAGACATCTTTATCCCTCTCATCACTTAGGACATTCTAAGGGTTTTGGGAGCTGTGAGCCAGAAACCATGGATGAAGACCAAATATATATGAAAAATATGTATGTTTCTGATATTTCACATGTCTGAATGATCAAATATATATATGTGTGTGTATATATACATATAGAAATATATTTCTTCCAAATCACAATACAGCACATATAAATAGAGACTAAGCAATGTTTACCTAGGAGCTGCCTCTGACAAACTATTTAATCTTGATGCAAAAAATTATAATTTCTCTTTGAAAGCGAACATAACAATGCATCAATAATATACTTATTATTGGAAATACAAATGAGGTAAGATTGGATATATAGAGTGGGGAACTTTCAGTGCCTATAATATACGCTGTAGTTGTATTAAGGGTTAATTTTACATTCATTGTATTTTTGTATGTTTTATAAATTAATTTTATTTCCTGAAATTTATTTATTCATTGATATGAATTTTATTTTCACAAATAATTCACTCTAGAACAAAAGCAATTTAAAATGACCAAGGAAGTTTCCAGAATGCTATAACTAATTTTCCTTAATTTGTATTAGAGAATGATGTAGGGTCTGTTGCACTGAATATTGTGTCTGTGTACAGACATTAGAAGACTTTCGACTAAATGATTTATCAGTTGGAGATAGGTATGGAACACAAGGTTAATGCTTATACCATCTTTTCATCCTGTGTAAACATGCCTGATTTCTAAATTATTCCAGTTTCAAGATTTTTGTTCTTAAGAAATAAGCCCCACACATAGAAAAATAAATAAAGAATAGAAGACAATTAAGAACAGATACCCAATATTAAAATATTGTCATATAATTTCTAGGACACTCAAGGTATTAATAAATCAAACTTTAACTTTATCCTCTTCAATTGCCACTAGGTTATGGATAGAAAAGTGCATATAAGCAGAGGACTGTCTTGGCAAGCCTAATGCCATAGGCACTGTCCACACCTAATTTGTATTTTAACCTTTAGTTTTAGTTTTTTTCCTAGTGCTTATTCACAGAGCATTTCCTAGTAATAAAAAGACAACTTTCTGGGAGACCAAAATATCTATGCTATTTTTTGAACTTATTATCACTAACAGGCAATCTTGGTAATGTTTCCTGGATGAATTTTCACACATACCTTCTGCTATGAGAAGCAACATCTGTTAACTCAGTTTGGGTCTGGCTGTGTAGTTTTCCTTTTGGTCATTCTGAGTAGGTAGATAAAAACAAGAAACAAAAAGCACTGTGGGGCTTCCCTGGTGGTTGAGAGTCCGCCTGCCGATGCAGGGGACACGGGTCCGTGCCCCGGTCCGGGAGGATCCCACATGCCGCGGAGTGGCTGGGCCCGTGAGCCATGGCCGCTGAGCCTGCGCGTCCAGAGCCTGTGCTCCGCAACGGGAGAGGCCACAACAGTGAGAGGCCCGCGTACCGCAAACACACACACACACACACACACACACACACACACACACACACACACACACACACACACACACACACACACACACACACACACACACACACACACACACAGTGGCACTTGGTTTATTCTGACCTGAGATGAGAGAGAACAGAGAAGACACCATTAATATCCCTTTACTTTCAATTTTTAGTAAACTAAAATAATAAAGTGCTAGAAACTATGCAAGTACAAAGGAGGAAAAAGAAGAATGAAATATTTTGCCATATTACCTTGTACATAAGGTAAAAAAGTATACTATTGTGTTTCTCTATTTTTAAGGATATTTTGGGGAAAAACTAATGCAATTCAGGTTTTTTTTTTCCCTAAGGGAAACTTTTTAATGTAAATATAATGCATCATAGGCACTAGTCCATAATTATAAGTTCTGAATATACAGCCATAAACTATTGTCCTTGAAAAAATATAAAGTTAGACCCTGAAAATAAATATCAGATCAGTAAATGGTTGGTATATAGCCAGCAACAAATCTAACATATGTACTAGTAAATAAGCTTTACACCATGTTTGTGACAGGAGAAAATGCAAGAATTGTACATTAGTGAATACTGGTAACTCAAAAACTGTCCCCTATAAAAATATTTTATGGTATTTACATGCAGTATATTCAGACTAAACAAAATTATCATTAAAACTTAGAACAGATCGAGGTACCAAATACAATAAATTTAAATGTAATCCTACAAATGTAGCATAGTTGCTATATAGTTATTTTGAGGGGTTGCCAAGACCACCTGTAGGTTTGATGATCAGTTGAGAGGACTCACAGTACTCAGCACATTGTACTCATGGCTATGATTTATTTCGGTGAAAGAATATAAACAAAATGAGCAAAGGGGAAAGGCCAATGGGGTGAAGTGAAGAAGAAATCAGTCATAAGCTTCCAAAGATCATCTCCTAGTGGGGTCACACAGGACACACTTAATTTTCCTAGCAAGGAGGAGTGACAGCAGCTGTTAAATGTTGTATACCAGAAAGATTAACTGAGGTTTGGTGCTCAGGGTTTTTATTGGGGGTTGGTCACATAGGCACCCTCTGTTTAGCATGTACCAATTTTCCAGACTCCCAGAAAGAAAGCAAATGTTCAGTGTAATCCACAAGGTTTGTACAAGCCCTTTAGCAGTAGTAAATCACTCTTATCTATTCTGGGAATGGTGAGAACCCTCAGAAATCCAAGTCCCCAGAAGCCAGCCAAGGACCAATCTTGTAAGAAGGTCCATCAAAAAAAAAAAACAGTCAAGCAAGCTATGTTAAATCTTTTCTAGTCAAATAAATATTTCGGAAAATCTATTCTAAATCACTCATATTTTTAAAACAATCTCAATGTCATACCCATACATTCAATAAGCCATGTATTTTTTGAACATTAGGAAACTAGGTTTCAAAAAATTGAATTCATTCCAATAGAACCAGATATTCAATCATTATTATAGCAATACATCAAAAACCGAGCATGTAAAAATATATCATGAAAGTTTTACTCTTCATCATCAACTCCTAGAAAGTCATCATCTTCAAAACCACATAAATAACTCTCTTTAATTGCTGGAAATCAAAATGACTGACCAGCTACTCTTCTGATAATTATTTTCATTATTTGCTTCTATCAATTTGTAAACTGAATTATTAATAGGTTCATTACTTTTTGGTAACTCTACTTATTAATACTTTCTTGTATTGAATTATGCATTTCATTGAGTCAATAAAAATCATAAATATTATTCTTTTATAAATCAAATTTACTTCTGTGTTATTTTTAAAAACATTTTTATTGAGACGAAATTTACATATATACCATTGACCCCCATTTAAATTGTACAATTCAATATTTGTAGTATACAGAGTACTGCAACCATCACCACAATCAATTTTGAAATATTTTCTTCACCACTAAAATATCCCCATGCCAACTTGTAGTCATTACCCACTCTTTACCCTGTCTCTCAGCACTTAGGCAACTAGCAGCCAGAAATCTACTTTCTGTCTTCATAGATTGCCTATTCTGGACATATCATGTAAATAGACTCATACAATATGGTGTCGCTTATAACTGGCTTCCATCATTTAGCATAATGTTTTTAAGATTCAGACATACATAAGTATTTCATTCCTTTGCAATGCTGAGTAATATTCCACTGTATTTAAGAATAGAGTACATTTTGTTTATCTATTTATCAGTTGATGGAAATTTCAGTTGTTTTCACATTTTGTTTAGTATGAAAATGCTACTGTGAACATTTGTGTACACAATTTTGTGTTGACATATGTTTTCATATCCCTTGAGTATTTCTGGGCTATATGGTAACGTTTATTAGTAATATTCTGAGGAACTGTCAAACTGTGTTATAAAGCTGCTACCCAATTTTACATTCCCACTAGTAGTATGTGAAAGTTGCAATTACTCCAACTCAGCCTTACTAGTTATCTTTTTTTTTGATTATAGCTATCCTAGTTGGTGCAAAATGATACACCACTGGAGTTTGGTTTGCATTTTCCTGATGGCTAGTGATGCTGAGCAATTTTCCTTGTGCTTATTGGCTATCTGTGTATAAAATTTGTATGTTTCTTCCCATTCTGTGAGTTGTCTTTTGACTTTCTTGCTGACGTCCTTTCAGGTACAAAACTTTTCGTTTTTGACAAAATTTATCTTTCTTTTTTCTTTATTTTGAAGGTAATTTTACTGTCATATCTAATAAGGTTTTGTCTAATACAAGATCACAGAAAATTATTCTTATGTTTTCTCCTAAGTGTTTCATAGTTTTGCAACTTACTTTGAGGTCTGCGTCCATTTTGACTTAATTTTTGTGCACGGTGTTAGATAGGAGTTCATCAATATTCTTTTACAAGTGGATATCCAGAAGTCCCACCATCATTGGTTGAAAAGACTACTCATTCCATTGTGGTCAGAGAACTTTTGCTTTGTATGAATTTATTGAGGCTTGTTTTATTACTTATCACGGAGAATTTTCCATGAGTGCTTGAAAAGACTATGTATTGGGCCATTGTATATGAAGCAATAAGATCAAAACCAAAAGTTTTCTTTTTTTTAAATAAAGAAGGGACAGAAGTAAGAATAATAATTGGGTTAAATTCCAGAGAAAAGGTGCTATGAGAGGAAGGGAAATGTTATTGGATACTTGAAAGACTTTCTAGTAAGATTTCTATGAACCTTGAATGTATTATGATTTTTGATGATAATATCTGTGTCTGCTGAGCAGGTTGTTATGATGTAATTAATGGAGATGATAGTTACTCTTCCAAATAGGAAAGTAGATCAACTGAATGGTTTTTCTGGACACTTCATTCAACAGTGAGACACATTTAACATTTGGGTGTTGGAGTCACTGGGAGTTCCCACTGCCTGATTTGACTAGTGTAAGAAGTTCAGTCAATGATTCCTGACAGTACAGTGACCCACTGGCCAAAGACTCCTATTTCTATATGGCATGTCTTATAACCATACAGCATGAAATCAAAGGGTATTAACGCTTCGAAGCTAATAGAAAGGAGCAGACTTTCTTGACTAACAGGAAACAGATCTATTGCATAGCACAAAATTACAGTTCATTAAATACTCATTAGCTAGTCAATGTATTCATGTTTTCAGGAAATCAAGCAGTTACCTTAAAGTTCTCAGCACTCTGAGAACCTATGAACAATTTCCTGTTCCTCAAGCACAGGAAGGTAACTGTGTATCAGGGTATGCCGTATATGTCAGTAAGAAGTAGGCTCCAGTTTTAGAAAGAAAAAGGTCAAAGAGGAGCTGATAATCTTGAGCAAAATTCTCTCTCTCTCTCTTTTTTTTATTTCTTTGTATTCCGGGAACAAAATTCCGTGGTGAAATACATTCAGGCTCCACAATTTCAGGTGCACTGAATCCTGGATCTTTGGTAAAATGATTTAACCCAATCTAAGACTTTAAGGATAATGTAAGTCCAGGCCAGTATTTGTAGAGGAACTGGATGGATAAGCTTGCAGGTAGAAAACTTCAGTCATTCTAGTTGAATGTGGTGAGAAAGAGAAGGTTTCATATTGAATATCTCTACTATCTATATCAAAAGAAGTTATTTAAGTGTATTTTCAACTTTGAATAATGCCCATCATTCTGTATTGCTAATTCTGGCTTTACTTAAATCCTCTTTCAAATGAAGCAAATGTATCTGAGCAATACAAGCAGCATTATCTAATATTGAGGTCTCTCTAAGATGTATATTGTAGTGTCAGTGAAATGTGATTGGTTTGCTAAGTTTGGTGCATCCTTTAATGTACTTATGAAAAGGTGCTTATTTTTAGAGGCATGCGATATTTTTCCTAAATATTTGTTTCTCCATGTGGGTTTTTATAACACCTTGTAAGGTAACCTCTTCAAGAATATCCATAATAAATACTGCTTGTGTGCTGGTAGGTTTTGTTAGTCTATTTAGGCTGATGTAACAGAATATAGCTGACCGGGTGGCTTAGATGACAGAAATTAATTTTCTCATAGTTCTGAAGGCTGGAAGTCCAAGTTCAAGGTGCTAACAGGGTTGATTTCTTGTGAGGCATCTCTTCTGGTTTGCAGATGGTTTCTTTTTCACTGTATCTTCACATCACCTTTTCTGTGTGCTCTCAGTGAAGGTGGGCAGGGCAGAGGGAGCTCTGGTGTCCCTTCCTCTTATAAAGACGCCAGTCTTATTGGATTAGGACCCCACCCATAGTACCTCATTTAATGGTAGTCATCTCCTAGAAGGCCCTATCTCCAAATACAGTCACATTAGGGGTTAAGGCTTCAACATGTGAATGGGGGGGCATAATTCAGTTCATAACAATAAGTATAGCTTGAAGCTCTTCCATAGGTCAAGGGCTACAATATTTCTCAATGCCAGGGAAATAGTAGGTTCCCAGTAAACTTGATGGAAGGAATGGAATGGAAATAGAGAAAGAGGAAAACTCCACAAATTTGTACTAAGCAGGGAAACACTAAGTTACATTGGTGAATTTCTGAAATCTAAGTCATGAACACTTAAAAAGCATTTTAACTTTAACTAATTGAAGTTATGCTAAAATTATGTATGTAAAGTGAAAGTGTTATGAACTGAAGAGTACTTTTGTGGTCAGAAGCTTAATTTGAGAAAGCAGACTGACAGAGAAGCTAAAAATTAGTTGATATAGGATCAGTGGGAAAAGTGAATTCCAGATCACAAGAAATGGATCCCTTTATTTGGATTCAATTTGGGATACTTGTCCAAGCCTAGAGAGCTAAGGATAGCCAGCCATTGGGCTCTTGCATGGCACTGCTGGCTGGCTGGCAGTTAGTAGAAAGCTGCTTCATAGGACTGAGCTAGCCTCACAGAGTGTGGCAGAGTCTCTCAGCTGATTCCAGCAATACTAATATGTGAAGCTCTTTAGCTAACTTCCAAACAAAAAAGCAATCCCCTTGGTCAGAAAACACCCATTTTTACAGAGTTGACTGGTAATTCTCTGAACTCATCTCAATATCCATATAAAAATGTGCTCTGCTGGAGTATTTTCCATTATGTGCTTGACTCAAGCTCTTTTTTCTGTGGGTCACTGAGAGCTAGGTGATTGTGGGCTTTCAAATGTTTCTCTGCTTCTAAGATATTTGCAGTAAACCTTATTGCTACTGGTATAGAGACATGGCTTTTGCAAGCCAGGCTTTTGCAAACTGGATTGTATCCAGACTAGGAAGAAATGTGAAATTCTTAAAAAAAAACAAACCAACAAATGGAATGTCTAACCTGAATTAGAGGAGGCAAAATAGGGAGCTATAGATCTAAACATGAAAGACCTGGTATTTGGAAGAAAGAACTGCTTATTTTAAGGCAGAACTGGGAACAAGAGTCAGAAATGAAGAGAAAGCAGTTTTCAGCTCCATTAAGGAGAATTTTTCCAAGGTTAAAATTGTTCATTAATTTAATGATGTGTTTCATAAAGTGAAGAGTTCTTCATGTGGGATGTTCTCAAACATAGGCTAGGCTAGATGACAATTTGGTGGAAAATTTAGAAGAGACTCAGAGTGGATGGGAGTTTAAGCTAATGGACTTTGAGATTCATTTCTATTTATTCTGAGTACTCACAGTGACTCGAAGGCTAACACATTGCATGAAAATGGCCATAGGGAACTAATTAATCTAAAAATTTATTGAACACTATGTTCTAAGAGATACAGGGAGTGTATAGTAGACTATAAAGGATTACTTTCATGCCTTTGATTAGTAGGTTACATATAAAAATATTTGCAACTAATTCGAAACTTGAAAATAGTGATTTATCTTTACATATTTTAAAATTCATATGGTCAAATTGATTTACATGGGATTTACAACCTTCTGAAGAAATATATAGTAAGCAAAGAAAAAAATCAGTTCAGCCCTTTTTGAAAACCTCTCTGAATAATTAAGCATAACAAAAAAATAATAATTGAGCATTGCATTTATGTATTTAAGTTATCCTTTTTAGCTGAGAATCTTTAAAAGCAGGAGCATATCTCTATTTTTGTATTTTTAGCTCCTAGTATAATGCCTGGCTTTTAATTGGTACTCAATCAATGTTATTTTTAATTGAACTGCACTGATACATAATCTATATTGTCTCTTTAACAAGATATAATTTCTTATATCAACATTATTAAGAAAAATATAGAAAGAAAGTAGAATCAGATGTAAAGGCACTGCATGCTTGAAAAGCAAAAGTATTTTGTGTCCTACAACTGGTAAAAATTTAGGCTGACCTATGCCAACACCATTATTAATTCTTGAGGTAATGAAAATAGCTGCAAGCTACAGAAAATAATTTACTCTTAAAAACAATGGGAGACATTTCAAAAAGATTATCAGGAAAAAAATGATTTTAGCTCAGAAACAAGCAAACAGTGGATCCAAAGAAATACAGAACAAATGTATGAAAGCAGAATAGTGCTTATTACTTATTCTTTGTTAATTTGTATTTGGCTGCATTGTGTTCTTTACAATGTATGTGTGTGTGTGCTAAAACCTGATGATTATTAGTAGAAAATTTTCTGCTCTCATAAACTGTCAAATAATTTAACTGTACTTCCTGCAGAGCTGTTGCTGAATGCAGGAAGTTTTTTCATGACATTCAGTTACCATCACAATAGAATTTTGTTCAGTCCTCAACATTTTCGGGACAACTTATTCGGCTGGAGCATCAAGGTACATTTTTCGCAAAAGAAAATATCTCAGTGATCGTGAATATTGTTCTTTTTTTCATTGCTTCGCTTTCTTTTTAAGTTCAAAATGAAAAACAAACAGCTTACATTATGATTGAAGCAAAAGCTATATTAGGGAAAGAAAAATAAATCATGTGAAATGTAGCTTAAAATAAATATTTGATCGTGGTGCAGTGTTCTAAATGAGCTGATGAGATGTGGGACTTGACTTAGGGTCATTGTAAAAATGCAAATAAAACCTTCTATTTTAGAAAGTAAGATAAAGGTACAATAAGTAACAAAGCTCATTTTGTTTTCCTAAGAAACACCTGTTTCTTACACAAACGAGGAATATTGTTTTTGGCATCCTTTCCTTTCCAAGTGCTGTCTCATTGTTTTAGGACTATCTCTGGTAGCCAGGCAACTATACGCTGCCCAGGTTGGCCTGTACGTGTTTATGCACGGGACCTTAAGGAAATCACACCCAAGTGAATTTCTCACTGGTGAGTATATTAGTTTGCTAGAGCTGCCATAACTCAATACCACAGATTGGGTGGCTTAAACAACAGAGATTCGTTTTCTCACAGTTCTGGAGCCTAGAAGTCTGACTTCAAGGTATCAGCAAGTTTGGTTTTTCCTGAAGCCTCTTTCCTAGGCTTGCGGATGGCCAACTTCTCCCTGTGTCCTCACATGGTGTTTTTTCTGTGCACCAGCATCCCTGCTGTCTCTCTCTGTGTTAATTCTTCTTATAAAAACATCCTTCAGTTTGGATTAAGACCCATCCTAAAGGAGTTGTTTTAACTTAATCCTCTATCTGAAGACTCATTAAATGTAGTCACATTCTGAGAAACTAGGGTTAGGGCTTCAATATATGAATTTTAGGTGAAAACATGAATTTTACCTGTCACCCCCAGCAATTTCAGCCTAAAATTGGTAGAGGGTGGGTAACAGTAAGCTACCATATTTATGCAGGAGAAATCTGGTTAATCATGATGTTTCATATCTTTATGAAAGCATAAAATTGTACACTTTTAACCATGAGTGAGAGATAGTCTTCAGGATTATGAAGACCAACGTAAGAAGGCTAGAATAACAATTCGGAGAGCACCTAAAGGTGGTCAAAGGAGAACTCGAGAAAGTGTGTCCTTAACGTTTTGGATGTCATGAATCAGGTGAAATATATTAGAAAGAATGGGATTTCAGGGTCACATGACATTTCAAAATCTTTTTCTACCAACTCCTTGACTTAATTTTGTTATATTATATTTTTGATTATTAAAATTCTTTCCATATAATATAATTAGACATCTAATAAGAGAGAAGGGTATACAACAGCCAGTGTTTCTAATACCCCCAGTCTTTTAAGGATTAGTAATACATATAAAAATCTAAGACTAAAATCAATTACTTAGGAGAGGATAAGAAAGGCATACTTACAGGGCAGTATTAAATCAAGCTATATATATCTATATCTATATCTATATCTCAGGAATTCCAGTTAGATGAGAAAGTCACAGGGATGTGTTCCAAAGAGATAAAACCTAAAAAAGTTAGAAAATAAGAGGTTTCAGCTTTTAGAATCTAATATACTCTATCCCAATTGCTAGCTGCTTTGGTGTCCTTTGAATACCATAGGAATCCACCAAAGTGGGGAACAGGGCATCCATCTCATTTTTTGTGCCACACTAGGAACAGATGAACAGAGTGCCAAAAGCAATGAAAGGAAAATTAAAATGCCCAGTGTCTTGTAGCGCATTCTAAGTGCAATACAATGAGTAGGAAAGAGATAATACATATATAATCTCATGAATATGCCATTTTGGTGGTGGAAAGGTTTTCTCTGCTGGAAACAAGTGTTGACCCTGCTTTCTCTCAAGCCACAGTTCTATTTTTTTCCCTACCATATATTACAGAAATTCACATTCACACACATGTGGTATATACACCCATTATCTTTGTTCTTTTAAAAAAATGCTTCTTTTGAAAAAGCCATCGTGCTACATATATATACACATACATACACAAAGAAAAATTATTTAAATAATACAGAACTGATCATACACAAAATCTAAATTTCTCACCTTCCCTCTCTTCAACCTCAACCTCAGAGGAGGAAATTTTCTTTATTTTTAAATTTATTATATATTTATCTAGATACTTCCAAATAATCTCTTTATAACCCTATTTATTTACATAGCAAATTGGTACAAAATATATTGTCTTATTTTGAAAGGAGGGAAATTTATCACACTTCCATTACCTATAACTTTACCGAGTTTTTACAACCTAAAATAGAATTTATTACATAATATATCCATATACACATATCTGCACCTATAAGTAAATGTTTCTATATTGTCAACAGATATATGTATATTTTTATATTTATTAGTTTTTTTTCTGATAGATGTAGGAAATGTTCCCAATTCTTCATCCCAACCTATATCAGTGCCTTTTTTTTTTTTTTTTTTTTTTTTTTTTTTGCGGTACACGGGCCTCTCACTGTTGTGGCCTCTCCCGTTGCGGAGCACAGGCTCCGGACGCACAGGCTCAGCGGCCATGGCTCATGGGCCCAGCCGCTCCGCGGCATGTGGGATCTTCCCAGACCGGGGCACGAACCCATGTCCCCTGCATTGGCAGGCGGACTCTCAACCACTGCGCCACCAGGGAAGCCCTCTCAGTGCCCTTTTAATGGGAATTTGTGGCACCTCTCCTCAGGAGAATGTATATATCCCCCCAAATCTTGAATTTGGCCGGGACTTATAATTTGCTATGGCCGATAGAATGTGGTAGGATATATGGTGTGCCACTTCAGTGTCTAGATCTCAATGTGTGTGACCTCTGGTCATTCTTTCAGACAAGGGGGTTCATCATAAGAATAAGTCTGGACAAGCATGCTGGACATAAGGGACCTTGTGGAGAAGAGCCCAGCTGCTTTAGCTGACACTGTACGGCTTACAATCAACACCTAGTATCTGAGAGAGCCCAACCAGGGTCAGCAAAGTTGACCTTTCGACTCACAACTGTCCTAGGGAGCCCAGTCACCTCCAGAAAGATGACCCAGCTGACTCTAGGCTTATGAGCAAAAATAAATATTTGTGTGTGATAACACAGAGTTTGGTGGTTATTATTTTTTTTTAACCATCATCAGTGAAATTGACAACTGCAATATACTCATTGTCTTTCTTTCCCCTTTTCAATTTCACTATATTTCTCTATAACCATGATATTTTAAAGCACTTATAAATGTTTTCAAGGCCTAATTTCACACTAGAATTTACTTTTTGAACATTGGGGTTAGATGCATTCTTGCTGGAGTCCAAACTTTTTCCTTCTTGAATTCCTTCTATGTTTTGCTAAGTATATTCTTGGGTAATTTCTTCACAAAGTTGTAAGAGAGACTCATTGAATTTTTCTGTAATCAAAAACGTCTTCTTTTCACCCTTATACTATATTGCTATGTTGGATGATTATATAATTCTATGTTTCAAATAATGTTCTGATAAATGTTAAAACAAAGCTTCTTTATCTCATGTTTTAGCATTTTTTGGGGTAAGTGGTTTAAGGTTATTCTGACAGTCATTTGATTTCATGGAACTATTGTATAGATTCACAATTTCTGGGGGTTTTGTAATCTTCTCTTTATCCTAGAAGTCATGGAATGCCATGAGAATTTGTAGGGATTTGTATGTTCATTTCTTCATTCATTGAGTTTGGTCCTGGGTATGCTTTTTTGCTCCAAAATTTTTCTCTTTATCCCCAGTTTTTAAAAAACACATAGTGTGTTTTCTCTCCATTTTAAAATATTTTCTGTTACAAAAAATCCTATGAAATTTTTATTTGCTTTGTCTCATTTTGTTTTGGCTCTGCTGGATCAATCTACAATAGTTATTTAATGTTTCCTCAAATCTTTGTTTCTTTTTTTCCTTCCTATTCTGGAGAATTCTCTTTAACTTTTGTTAGCTTTGTATGGCATACTTTCTTTCATCAATTATCATTCAATTTCTATGGTTTTTTCCTATGACTTTTTTTCTTAGCCTTTATTGTATTATGAAAGCAATAATACAATAATATTAAAAACAATCATTGGTTTTCTACTTTTTTTCACCCTTCCATAATATTTTCCTCTCTTTTTTATTTGTTCTATTTGTGTACTTTGATATTTTGCTTTGTGTTGTTTTAAGGCCATACCTACATACAAGATATGTTGATTAAGATAGGCTGTTATCGCATATATTCTATGACTAGGCTGTTATCGCAAATATTCTATGACCTTACCAGTGTCTAATTTCTGGACAGAATGTGTCAAGGAGACCATAATTAAGATGGCAAACCACTCCTTTCCCTGCCAAAATAATAACTATTCTACTCAGGGGATATAACTTACACTTTGGGTGCCCCAGAATTCAAGTCAAATATAATTTTTTTTAGTAAATCTTCTCCTGTACATAGAAATATGAGGAAATTGTGGGGAGCTGGCCAACCCATTCAACTGCTGCAAGATTACGCATTGAACCTGTGATCCTGAGTAGTAACACTTTCCTCACACTTCCTCTTGGTTTGTGCTGACTAGGTCACTAGTGAAGAAGGGAGGGATTGAGTGACTATATAACATGAAAAAATGTTTCAATATGAAAACTGAACAGCTCACATATTCACTTGAACATGCTATTCTGTAAGCTCTGAGCTGCTGTATGTGTCATTATGATCACATCTGCCATCCGTCATTCAGTAATCTATCTAAATCTTTGTCTGCAGATAGCCAGCCTCCTTCCTGCAGTAAGTGCCTTCTGTAAACTTTTGATTTTTGGAAAGGGAGAAAAGCTAATATACGTGCTCAGCTTGCCATTTTTCCTTAGAGTAATATTCCTTGTAATCCAAGAGTCCGGGCTCCATCCACAGCACTCTACAATGCCTCACTTTACAGTTTGTATTGAATCCAAAGGTCTCATTATATTTTATATCTCACCAGAGTTGTAAATAAAAAATGATTCTTCCCTTTTCAGAGATTTACTCTCACACTCTCCACCACTCTGAACATCTTCAAATAGGATAACCTGATTAATTTTTTCTTACTTTCTTATTTACTATACATTGCATTGTTCTGGAGTTTGAACTTGGCTTCAGTACCCTCTTCAATTAAAGAAGGATCTCTGAGTACAGGGAGTCATGCATTTGTATTCCTCTGGTGAAACCTGCAAACTCATGGCAGTTCTCTTTCTTCTGCTACTTCTGTACGGTGGGAGACCAACACATGGTAAAACACAGGGAGATTTAGTGCAAAGACTACATACTGAGTTGTGACTACCTGTGACCCCACCTCCATCACACACTGAGAACAGTTCGACAATTTCACTCTTGACTCTGAAGGAAACTTCAGATGTTTCACCTCAAAGAAAATTGAAATAATTTTCTATGGGATACTAGAAGAGCTGATGTGGGCTTACCTATAGAGAACTGTCTGTCATTCTATGGCCAGGTACAGTGGTCAGAATCTTACACTCTAATCCTAAAGGAAAGCCCGAAAGTTGACAAAATCTGATGACATACATATAACATATCTCTTCTCGCTTCATTCTTTTTTCTTTTTTTAAACATCTTTATTGGAGTTTAATTGCTTTACAATGATGTGTTAGTTTCTGCTTTATAACAAAGTGAATCAGTTATACATATGTCCCCATATCTCTTCCCTCTTGCGTCTCCCTCCCTCCCACCCTCCCTATCCCACCCTTCTAGGTGGTCACAAAGCACCGAGCTGATCTCCCTGTGCTAAGCGACTGCTTCCCACTAGCTATTTTACATTTGGTAGTGTATATATGTCCATAGCCACTCTCTCATATTGTCCCAGCTTACCCTTCCCCCTCACCGTATGTTCAAGTCCATTCTCTAGTAGGTCTGCATCTTTATTCCCGTCTTGCCCCTAGGTTCCTCATGACCATTTTTTTTTTCTTAGATTCCATATATATGGGTTAGCATAAGGTATTTGTTTTTCTGACTTAATTCACTCTATATGACAGACTTTAGGTCCATCCACCTCACTACAAATAACTCAATTTCATTTCTTTTTATGGCTGAGTAATATTCCATTGTATATATGTGCCACATCTTCTTTATCCATTCATCTGTTGATGGACACGTAGGTTACTTCCATGTCCTGGCTATTGTAAATAGAGCTGCAATGAAAACTTTGGTGCATGACTCTTTTTGAATTATGGTTTTCTCAGGGTATATGCCCAGTAGTGGGATTGCTGGGTCATATGGTAGTTCTGTTTGTAGTTTTTTAAGGAGCCTCCATACTGTTCTCCGTAGTGGCTGTATCAATTTACATTCCCACCAACAGTGCAAGAGGGTTCCCTTTTCTCCACACCCTCTCCAGCATTTATTGTTTGTAAATTTTTTGATGATAGCCATTCTGACTGGTGTGAGGTGATATCTCATTGTAGTTTTGATTTGCATTTCTCTAATGATTGATGATGTTGAGCATTTATTCATGTATCAGTAGGCAATCTGTATATCTTCTTTGGAGATATGTCTGTTTAGGTCTTCTGACCATTTTTGGATAGGGGTTTGATTTTTGATATTGAGCTGCATGAGCTGCTTGTAAATTTTGGAGATTAATGCTTTGTCAGTTGCCTCATTTGCAAATATTTTCTTCCATTCTGAGGACTGTCTTTACATCTTCTTTATGGTTTCCTTTGCTATGCAAAAGCTTTGAAGTTTCATTAGGTCCCATTTGTTTATTTTTGTTTTTATTTCCATTTCTCTAGGAGGTGGGTCAAAAAGGGTCTTGCTGTGATTTATGTCATAGAGCGTTCTGCCTATGTTTTCCTCTAAGAGTTTGATAGTATCTGGCCTTACATTGAGGTCTCTAATCCATTTTGAGTTTATTTTTGTGGATGGTGTTAGGGAGTGTTCTAATTTCATTCTTTTACATGTACCTGTCCAGTTTTCCCAGCACCACTTCCTGAAGAGGCTGTCTTTTCTCCACTGTATATTCTTGCCTCCTTTATCAAAGATAAGGTGACCATATGTGCATGGGTTTATCTCTGGCCTTTCTATCCTGTTCCATTGATCTATATTTCCTCTTTCTGTGCCAGTACCATACTGTCTTGATTACTGTAGCTTTGTAGTATAGTCTGAAGTCAGGGACCCTGACTCCTCCAGCGCCATTTTTCTTTCTCAAGATTGTTTTGGCTATTCAGCATCTTTTGTGTTTCCACACAAATTGTGAAATCTTTTGTTCTAGTTCTGTGAAAAATGCCAGTGGTAGTTTGATATGGATTACATTGAATCTTTAGATTGCTTTGCATAGTAGAGTCATTTTCACAATGTTGATTCTTCCAATCCAAAAACGTGGTATATCTCTCCATCTATTTGTATCATCTTTAATTTTTTCATCAGTGTCTTATAATTTTCTGCATACAGATCTTTTGTCTCCTTAGGTAGGTTTATTCCTAGATATTTTATTCTTTATGTTGCAATGGTAAATGGGAGTGTTTTCTTAATTTCACTTTCAGATTTTTCCTCATTAGTGTATAGGAATGCAAGAGATTTCTGTGCATTAATTTTGTATCCTGCTACTGCATCAAATTCATTGATTAGCTCTAGTAGTGTTCTGGTATCATCTTTAAGAATCTCTATGTATAGTATCATGTCATCCACAAACAGTGACAGCTTTACCTCTTCTTTTCCAATTTGGATTCCTTTTATTTCTTTTTCTTCTCTGATTGCTGTGACTAAACTTTCCAAAACTATGTTGAATAATAGTGGTGACAGTGGACAACCTTGTCTTGTTCCTGATCTCAGTGGAAATGGTTTCAATTTTTCACCATTAAGGACAATGTTGGCTGTGGGTTTGTCTTATATGGTTTTTATTATGTTGAAGAAAGTTCCCTCTATGCTTCCTTTCTGGAGAGTATTTATCATAAAGCAGTGTTGAATTTTGTCGAAAGCTTTCTCTGCATCTATTGAGATGATCATATGGTTCTTATCCTTCAATTTGTTAATATGGTGTATCACGTTGATTGATTTGCATATATTGAACATTCCTTGCATTGCTGGGATAAGCCCCATATCCCATAGTGTATGGGATAAAAAAGCCCCATAGTGTATGATCCTTTTAATGTGCTGTTGGATTCTGTTTGCTAGTATTTTGTTGAGGATTTTTGCATCTATGTTCATCAGAGATATTGGTCTTTAATTTTCTTTTTTTGTGACATCTTTGTTTGGTTTTGGTATCATAGTGATGGTGGCCTCGTAGAATGAGTTTGGGAGTGTTCCTACCTCTGCTATACTTCAGAAGAGTTTGAGCAGGATAGGTGTTAGCTCTTTTCTAAATGTTTGATAGAATTTGCATGTGAAGCCATCTGGTCCTGGGCTTTTGATTGTTGGAAGATTTTTAATCACAGTTTCAATTTCAGTGCTTGTGATTGGTCTGTTCATATTTTCTATTTCTTCTTGGTTTAGTCTTGGAAGATTGTGCATTTCTAAGAATATGTCCATTTCTTCCAGGTTGTCCATTTTACTGGCACATAGTTGCTTGTAGTAATCTCTCATGATCCTTTGTATTTCTTCAGTGTCAGTTGTTACTTCTCCTTTTTCATTTCTAATTCTATTGATTTGAGTCTTCCCCCCTTTTTTTCTTGATGAGTCTGGCTAATGGTTTATCAATTTTATTTATCTTGTCAAAGAACCAATGTTTTATTGATCTTTGCTATCGTTTCCTTCATTTCTTTTTCATTTATTTCTGATCTGATCTTTATGATTTCTTTCCTTCTGCTAACTTTGTGGGTTTTTTGTTCTTCTTTCTCTAATTGCTTTAGGTGTAAGTTTAGGTTGTTTATTTGAGATGTTTCTTGTTTCTTAAGGTAGCATTGTATTGGTATAAACTTCCCTCTTAGAAGGGCTTTTGCTGCATCCCATAGGTTTTGGGTCGTGTTTTCATTGTCATTTGTTTCTAGGTATTTTTTTATTTCCTCTTTGATTTCTTCAGTGATCTCTTGGCTATTAAGTAGAGTGTTGTTTAGCCTCCATGTGTTTGTATTTCTTAGAGATTTTTTCCTGTAATTGATGTCTAGTCTCATAGCGTTGTTGTCGGAAAAGGTACTTGATCCGATTTCAATTTTCTTAAATTTACCAAGGTTTGATTTATGACCCAAGATATGATCTGTCCTGGAGAATGTTCCATGAGCACTTGAGAAGAAAGTGTGTTCTCTTGTTTTTGGATGAAATGTCCTATAAATATCAATTATGTCCATCTTGATTAATGTATCATTTAAAGCTTGTGTTTCCTTATTTATTTTCATTTTGGATGATCTGTCCATTGTTGAAAGTGGGGTGTTAAAGGCCCCTATCATGATTGTGTTACTGTTGATTTCTCCTTTTATGGCTGCTCGCATTTGCCTTATGTATTGAGGTGCTCCTATGTTGGGTGCATGAATATTTACAATTGTTATATCTTCTTCTTGGATTGATCCCTTGATCATTATGTAGTGTCCTTTGTCTTTTGTAATAGTCTGTTTTAAAGTCTATTTTGTCTGATATGAGAATTGGTACTCCAGCTTTTTTTTGATTTCCATTTGTGTGGAATATCTTTTTCCATCCCCTCACTTTCAGTCTGTATTTGTCCCTGGGTGTGAAGTGGGTCTCCTGTAGACAGCATATATATGGGTCTTGTTTTTGTATCCATTCAGCCATTCTATGTCTTTTGGTTGGAGCATTTAATCCATTTACATTTAAGGTAAATATCGATATGTATGTTCCTTTTACCATTTTCTTAATTGTTTTGGGTTTATTATTGTAGGTCTTTTCCTTCTCTTGTTTTTCCTGCCCAGAGAATTTTCTTTAGCATTTGTTGTAAAGCTGGTTGGGTGGTGCTGAATTCTCTTAGCTTTTGCTTGTCTGTAAAGGTTTTAATTTCTCCATCCAACCTGAATGAGATCCTTCCTGGGTAGAGTAATCTTGGTTGTACGTTTTTCTCCTTCATCACTTTAAATATGTCCTGCCACTCCCTTCTGGCTTGCAGAGTTTCTGCTGAAAGATCAGCTGTTAACCTTATGGGGATTCCCTTATGTGTTACTTGTTGTTTTTCCCTTGCTGCTTTTAATACTTTTTTTCTTTGTATTTAATTTTTGATAGTTTGGTTAATATGTGTCTTGGCATGTTTCTCCTTGGATTTATCCTGTACGGGACGCTCAGACAAAACCACACACAGAAGTATACACATACACACTCACACAAAGTGAAAAGGGGGAAAAATGTATATATTGTTGCTCCCAAAATCCACCTCCTCAATTTTGGATGATTCATTGCCTCTTCAGGTATTCCACAGATGCAGGGTACATCACGTTGATTGTGGAGATTTCATCTGCTGCTCCTGAGGCTGCTGGGAGAGATTTCCCTTTCTCTTCTTTGTTCGCACAGCTCCCGGGGTTCAGCTTTGGATTTGGACCCGCCTCTGCATGTAGGTCACCTGAGGGCATCTGTTATTCGCTCAGACAGGACGGGGTTAAAGGAGCCACTGATTCGGGGGCTCTGGCTTACTCAGGCCGGGGGGAGGGAGGGGTACAGAGTGCGGGGCGAGCCTGCGGCAGCAGAGGCAGACATGACTTTGCAGCAGCCTGAGGTGCCGTGCTTTCTCCCGGGGAAGTTGTCCCTGTATCCTGGGACCCTGGCAGTGGCGGGCTGCACAGGCTGCCGGGAGGGGTGGTGTGGAGAGTGACCTATGCTCACACACAGGCTTCTTGGTGGCGTCAGCAGCAGCCTTAGCGTCTCATGCCCGTCTCTGGGGTCCGCGCTTATCGCCACGGCTCGCGCCTGTCTCTGGAGCTCCTTTAAGTGGCGCTCTTACTCCCCTCTCCTGCGCACCAGGAAACAAAGACGCAAGAAAAAGTCTCTTGTCTCTTCTGAAGCTCCAGGCTTTTTTCCGGACTCCCTCCCGGCCAGCCGTGGCGCAGTAACCCCCTGCAGGCTGTGATCACGCAGCCAACCGCAGTCCTCTCCCTGCACTCCGACCAAAGCCCGAGCCTCAGCTCCCAGCCCCCTACCGCCCCGGCGGGTGAGCAGACGAGCATCTCGGGCTGGTGAGTGCCAGTCGGCACCGGACTTCTGTGCGGGAATCTCTCTGCTTTGCTCTCCGCGCCCCTGTCGCTGTGCTCTCGTCCGCGGCTCTGAAGCTTCCCCCTCCGCCACCTGCAGTCTTTGTGCGCGAACGGGCTTCTAGTGTGTGGAAACCTTTCCTCCTTCACAGCTCCCTCCCACTGGTGCAGGTCCCGTCCCTATCCTTTTGTCTCTGTTTATTCTTTTTTTCTTTTGCCCTACCCAGGTACGTGGGGAGTTTCTTGCCTTTTGGGAGGTCTGAGGTTTTCTGGCAGTGTTCGTAGGTGTTCTGTACGAGCTGTTCCACATGTAGATATATTTCTGATGTATTTGTGGGGAGGAAGGTGATCTCCGTGTCTTACTCTTCCGCCATCTTGAAACTCCTCCTTTCTTCATTGTTAAAAATAGATACAATCATAAGAATCACATGAATTTGAGAAATTCTGAATTCTAAAAGAAAATCTAAGGTGAACAAAGGAGAAATGGCTTTGAAGCAATCTGCAGAAGAGTACATATTTTAAAAAATCTAGTAGTATCCTTTGAGAGATTTTAAATAACTTCCACACATAAACCAGGATATGATATTAAAATAAAGCAACAATCATAGATTTTTAAAACTTCTCTATTTAAAAAATAAATAATACAAGTAATTAGAAGGAATGGTTTATCTCTTAAAATCTTCTAAAATACAGAATGCTCCACACAAAAACGTATTTTTTCAAAGAAGGAAAATGGTGTAGACGATTAATCCAAGAGATAGGACCTATATTTAACAGATTTCCAAAAACAAACATACAAAAAATACAGGGGATATTACATGTTAATATGAAAACATTTTGAGTTGAAGGAAAATGTGGAGGGTCAAGCTGAAAAAAACCTGCTAAGGTTTAGATGAAGTTAACAAACTTACAGACTAGGTAAAATCCAGGTCAAATTTCAGAAATTAAGATAATTAAAAGATCCTAAAATCTTCTAGAAAGTAAAGAGTTTACCAGCATATCAACATGAATCAGACTTACATCATAATTAAATTTTGATGCTTGATGGGTGAAAACAATGAAGGAACATCTTCAAAGGTACAAAGGAATGTGACTTATGATTATTCAAAATATTAGTAATCAAACATGGAAAAGAAAAAAGACATTTTTTTCATTTGAAGGATTCTGAAAATTTACCCTCACAGTTTTTGTAGAAAAGTACTTGTGGCTACATGTAACAAAAATAAGAGAGAAAAAAAAAAAAAAAAAAAAGAGCAAACAAAAGAGACAACATAGTAACCAGGAACAATATAAATAACCCAGCAGGCAAGTCAAAGAAAAGCCCAGAATAATAACTCCATTGAAGTTCTTGAATATGAGAATATGTATATTTCAGTAAACAGGTTGCCAGAAATAAATGAAGTTCTTAATATAGAGTGTTCCTGAGAGTTTGGTTCACTAGAGGCTATAGAATACTCTGCATAAAATATAGGAACAATGAATTGGCTATAGAACATAGCAACATAAAAAGTATGGTCCAATTATGAAAAACTTGGTACAAATTAGGACATGTAATAAACCTACTGTAAAGAGGTATAATAATATTGATGTTACTCAATGTGTGGAATCAATAGGAAGCTGAAAGACATTAGAACTATGGCAACTAAGAAATGTTTCTTTCCCCAAGATTAAAATAAAAATCAGGAGAAAAAACCTGCATAAGATTATACAAACTGTGTTGTTCATTATGGCTGGCCACTAGCCACATGTGGATATTTAAATTTATATAATTAACCTAAATAAAATATGATTTAAACTTCAGCTCTTCAGTTTCACTAGCCACATTTAAAAATTCTTAATAGGCACATGTGGCTAGTGGCTACTGTACTGGAGAGTGCAAATATCATACATTTTCATTATCACAAACATTTCTACTGAAATGATATAGAACACTGATATAGAGTATTAAATCAAATAAAATGATAAGTGTGCAAATCAATACTCTACATTTTAGATATATGTCTTAGCTCAGGCTGGTATGCTATAACAAAGTATCATAAACTGGGTGGCTTATAAAATAGACATTTAGGGCTTCCCTGGTGGTGCAGTGGTTGAGAGTCCGCCTGCCGATTCAGGGGACTCGAGTTCGTGCGCTGGTCCGGGAGGATCCCACGTGCCGCGGAGCGGCTGGGCCCGTGAGCCATGGCCGCTGAGCCTGCGCGTCCGGAGCCTGTGCTCCACAATGGGAGAGGCCACAGCAGTGAGAGGCCCGCGTACCGCAAAAAATAAATAAATAAAATAAAATAGACATTTATTTCTCACTTCTCGATGCTGGGAAGTTCAAGATCACGGCATCACAGATTCTGATGAGAACCTTCTTGGTAATGGATACCTTTTTACTGTATTCTCACATGACAGAGAGAGAGCTCTGGTTTCTTCGTCTTCTTGTAAGGACACTAGTCTCATAATGGGGGTTCAATTTCCTGATCTCATCTAAACCAAATTACCTCGCAAAGGCCCTATGTGCAAGTCCATTGCACTGGTGATTAAGTCTTCTGCAGATAAATTTTGGGGGTACACATTTAATCCATAGCATTCTACCCCTAAAATTCTACCCCCGTTTATATTCTTCTTATGTGTAAAATGCAATTCATTCCATCTCAATAGCCCCCAAAGTCTTAACTTTTTCTAACATCAACTCTAAAGTGTCAATTCCAATTCCAAACTCTCATCCGAATATCATCCAAATCAGGTATGAGTGATTCATTCTGAGGCTAGCCCAGCCTTCAAGTCTTTGTTTGGAATCCATTTGGCCTTTTAACAGAAGCAATGGCCCTGATGATCTCTAAATTACCTTGGGACTATTCTTCCCTTTTTTACTGAAATGTAGTTGACATACAAATTTATGTTTGTTTTGGGTGTACTACATAGTGATTTGACATTTGCGTACACAATGAAATGATCATCTGTCCCCATAAGAAGTTATTAAAATATTATTGACCAGGTTCCTTATGCTGTATATTACATCGCTTACTGTTTTCAGCTTGGGTGATTTCTTTCCTTTTTTTCTTTACATGTTTATTGGAGTATAATTGCTTTACAATGTTGTGTTCATTTCTGCTGCACAACAAAGTGAATCAGCTATATGCATACATATATCCCTTTATCCCCTCCCTCTTGAGCCTCCCTCCCACACTCTCTATCCCACCCCTCTAGGTCATCACAAAGCACTGAGCTGATCTCCCTGTGCTATGCAGCAGCTTCCCACTAGCTATCTGTTTTACATTTGATAGTGTATATATGTCAATGCTACTCTCTCACTTCATCCCAGCTTCCCCTTACCCCGCTGTGTCCTCAAGTCTGTTCTCTCCATCTGTGTCTTTATTCCTGCCTGCCACTAGGCTCATCAGTACCATTTTTTTTGATTCCATATATATGCATTAGCATATGGTATTTGTTTCTCTCTTTCTGACTTACTTCACTATGTATGACAGACTCTAGGTCCATCCACCTCACTACAAATAACTCAATTTCATTCCTTTTTATGGCTGAGTGATATTCCCTTGTATATATATGCCACATCTTCTTTATCCATTCATCTATCGATGGACATTTAGGTTGCTTAGCTTGGGTGATTTCTACTACTCTGTCTTCCAGTTCACTTATTCGTTCCTTTGTATCATCTAATCTACTGTTTGTTTCTTCTAGTTTATTTTTTAATTTCTCTTATTGTATTCTTCAGCTCTCTTTGGTTCTTTTTTGTATTTTCTAACTCTTTGTTGAAATTCCCATTGTGCTAATTCATTCTTCTCAGTTTGGTGAATATCTTTATAATCATTAATCAAACTCTTAGCCAGGTAGATCGCTTAGCTCTACTTTGCTTGGTTCTTTTTCTGAGGTTTTGTCTTGCTTCTTCATTTGGGGCATACTACTCTGTCTCCTCATTTTTCCACATTCTCTTTTGTATTTCATTGTGTTAGATTGGTTACTTTTCCCAATCTCAGAGAAGTGACCTTGTTTAGGAGACATACTATGGGACTTAGCAGTGTGCTCTCCTCTGGTCACCAGAGCAATATGTTCTAGGGGTACTCTGTATGTGGGAACCACATAGATTGCTTAGCTCTACTTTGCTTTATTCTTTTTCTGAGATTTTCTCCTATGTGGGCTTCATCAGCCCTTGTACTGTAGCATGGTCAACTACTGTGGTGTGGGGGTAAGTGGGCCTGGTCCGTGGCCTGGCTGGTTGCTAGGCTGTTCTTCATGTGGTGGCTGTGGACCACTGGAGGGCAGGACTGCATCCCTCGTGCTAACAGGCTAAAGGGAGCATCTCAAATGTGAGGTTCAGATCCCTAGCTCCTCGGGGAGAACTCCTATGATTATGATATTCCTCATTTGTGTGGACCCCAGGGTGTGGCTCCTGAGTATACCTTGTCTCTGCCTCTTTTACCTATCCTGTAGTTCCTTCTTCATGTCTTTAGCTGTGGAAAATCTTTTCTGCTTCAGGCTGTTCTCATAGAATTATAATTTTGGTGTGTCTCTGGGTGGAGGTGAGTTCAGGGTGTTCCTACTCCGCCATCTTGGCCACTTCTTCATTTTTCCCTTTTCCTGAAGAATAGTGCAAGTTGCATCAGAATAGCTCGTTGTTCTTTCCTGTAGAATCTAAGAAGTCCAACAGCCTTCTTTCATTCCATCACATATCTGCCTCCTTCAGTTTAAACTGGCTGTGTTCCTGTGGCTGATTAAATTCATGATTCACACCCATACTAATCTCCTTATCAAATGATTATTAGGCCACACTCTAAGTGTTCTTTTCAGAACACTTGCTCTAATTTTCTGCAATAGGATAGGCTGAGAATTTTCTAAATCTTTAAGTTCTGAATTCTTTTTACTTAGAAGTTTCTTCTTCAATTCATTTCTGTCTTTGGGTATTTTATTATAAGCAGTCAAAAGGAAGCAAGCCATTTCTTCAAAACTCTGCTTAGAAATCTCCTCAGCAAAATATTCAGTTACATCGCTTGCAAGTTTTATCTTCCACGAAGTACTAGAACACAATTAAGCCAAGGTCTTTGCCAGTTTATGAAGAGGAATACCTTTCATCCATTGTCAAATAATAGGTTTTTATTTCCATCTGAAATCTCATCAGAATCACTTTGTAGTCCCTATTTCTATCAACATTCTGTGTATGATTATTTATGTATTCTCTGAGAAGATGGAAGCTATCGCTATATCTCTCTTCTGCCTGAGCTCTCACCAAAATCACCTTGAACAGCCCCTTCATGGCAATATCATTTTTTTCTAGCATGCACCTCAAAACTCTTTCAACTTCTACTCACTACCCAGTCCTAAAGCTGCTTTCACATTTTTAGGTATTTGTTACAACATTACCCCACTTCTCAGTATCAACTTCTGTATTTGTCAGTTCTGGCTGCTATTTCAGAGTACCATAGACTGGGTGGCCTAAACAATAAACATTCATTTCTTACAGTTCTGGAGGCTGGAATGTTTATGGTCAAAGTAGATTCCTGGTCTGTAGATGGCTGTCTCTTGTTATGTCCTCATATGGCCTTTCCTTGGGCAGTGCACGTGGAGAGAGAGAAAGAGCTCTGGTCTCTTCCTCTTCTTATAAGGACACTAATCTCATCTTAGGGGTCCCCAATCTCATTACCTCATCTCAGCCTAATTACCTCCCAAGGGGACCACTTCCAACTACCATCACATTGGGGATTAGGGATTCAACATTTGATTTTAGAGGGACACAGACTTTCAGTCCAGAGCACTATATCTTTATTTAAATTTATAAATTAAAGTATAAAGACTTGCATGGGGATAATATTCACAAATTCAGTTTATTAAATTAGGACATATGCTCTCCTATAAATCTTTTTATGTCTAGATCCACATCCATGGCAGTTGGTTCCCCTGAGCTTTTTAAATAGATGCTTCACTCTATCCTTGCTTTCTTTATTAGGGTAAAACAAAATCCAAAGTCTTCCTTTCTTAAAGAGTACTCAGTTCTGAATTTTTAATAATTATCTTGGAGCCATCTTCCTTTTGGTGCTGATGCATAAGATTAAGTCATTTTTTCTAAGGCCTTAACTCTGATGCCCCATTACCTGTTAATTCCTTGTTGGGGACTTTCTTCTTCCTGTGTGACTCTATCATCCCATTTATTTCATTCTCCTCTGACTCCCTGGACTCCTAGGTGGGATATTGCTGTGATTCCAGCAGTCTGGGATGAAAAATCATCAACATTTCCTGAGACAGACTTTAGAGACAAGTCCTGTTTTTCACCAAAACTAGAAGAGTTACCCTAAATCACTCTGAATTAGGCTATTAGTCTTCCATCTCTACCACATTCAGCAAACTTTCCACATTCCTCAGGTAAACTCTTTTATAAAAATGAACTGGTTTGGATTATTTCTATAGTAAAAAAAATTTTTAGATTCATAACTACCTGGTTAAATTTCATAACCCCCCACCTCCACACACACACACACACACACACACACACACATACACATTTTGGACTCTATTTCCAATTAAGCTGGCCAAGATCTTTGTTTTAGTTCATGATCCTTCTATCTGGCACTTTTTTCTTCTTCTATTTAATACTATTTATTTATCAATATTTGACTTCAACATTATTCTCTGAGACTTTACCCAGAATATAAAATTAATTTATCTTTCCCCAGGAAATCCTTATATATAGCTTATTGTGCTATAGAACTGATCATTATAACTTACTTGTTTTCCTGGCTAGAATGTACATTTCTGTAAGGAGAGGGGTTCATACCAAGTTTTTTTTCCCAGAACATCTAGTAAAATGCCTAAAAAGTTCTTTGGATTTTCAGTAAATATTTACTAAGAGATTGAAGAAATTCTTATGACAACAGCAAGAAGGCAAAAATAACATAATTTCTCCTTTGTCCTCATATTACTGTATGTTTATTGCATAAATTTTGTGGCATAATAGTGTGGCTTTCTCTCCTATAGACTCGCTGCTCATTGGATTAGGAACTGTTTTATCATTTGTGTATGTAGTTGTGGTTGACATATAGAAAGTGAATAAGAAGACAGCAGACCAAAACAGTCCAAAAACAGGAAAAAACTTTTGGAAATAAGATACATATAGAAAATTCTCCTTATATAGTTATATACAGAAAACTTTCTGATGAATATCTCATTATGTTATTTATCAGACAATTCTTTTTTTCATTTGTCTTTTAATATGATCCATGTATATGGAAGCATTTTTTTCATTAGTTATCAGAAGAATATTCTTAGCCTATTCTTGCCATTTGATGGCAATGGAATATTACTAAACTCTTGAATATTTGTTGAAATATTTACACAGTTAAATAGAAAATGATGGAACAAATAATCAGTGAATGAGTATCGTATGATCAACTTACAATTAAACTATATTAAGAACCAATAGGTACTGAGCCCTCACTATGAGTTAAACACTCTGCTGCCCTTGTTACATGCACATCACAAGGTCAAGAAAAGATCCACTTGATTTCCCCTCATTAACTCTACCCTCTCCAAAGGTTTCTCTTTGCTGCATTTGACGAAGCTCCACAGACCATCTTTAATGAGTAAGATCAAATACTTTCCTCTGCTCTATCATTCATCCTTCATGCTGATCTAACTCATAAAACAAGGAAATATTAACTGGTAAGGTAGATGTGTATGTTTGTGAGTGTGAGTGTGTGTGTGTGTTAGACACATCCTTCTTCTTTCCATGTGTCAGAGTGTTTAAATAAAACTCATTCTTTAAATTTTTAAAAAAGATAAATAATATCCTGTTTAATATACTTCAGTTGCCACCTTAAACAAATCCTGAGATTACTTATTCAATTTGTCTACAATACTATCTTGGCATAAAAGTTGGGCCTTTACTCATTCATGTGAACAACTTTAGTCTGGATAAGGTAATAATAGTGGAGAAAATGAATAAAGAAGTAACCAATTTTTTCAATAAATCTATTAAATTTAATGATGAATACTATAAACTCATAGGAATTGGGAAATAATTAGGAGGACACAATATTAGAATTTATCCAGAAATAAAAATAGAAACAGGCATCCCCTTTCCTCTTTCTTTATCCTCTCAGTTTAGCATTCATGAGCCTGTGACACAAGGAGAAGGAGAGTACACATTACAAATTTGGAGGTTTGTAGCTGAGTGATCCATTTGTTTTGGTTTTAACCAGTGGGCATTTTCATGGTAGTGAAGGGTATATCTATTTGTGTTTTTATTTTTTTTACTTTTTTATGCCAGACTCCTAACTTCTCTTCTAGTCCTGAGTATGTGTTCAGAAATGAAAAAAATACATTAATCTTAGAGTTGCTTTTTGCCTCCAGAGAAAGAGAAGGGTCAAATGTTAGAAGATTGTTAAGAGATTCTCACGGCCTTTAACTCAAAGGTACAAAATAGGAATTTATGCTTCCTTCTAGGTTAACTATCCAAATTTCAGGGTTTAAATAAGTCAACTTAGTTGTAATAAAGCTTCTTAAAACATATCTCCTTTTCATTATTGCAATACAATTCTGTATCTGATTTCAATTTTTATAGTGATTTGTACTTTTATTAAAACTGTATTTTATTGAAACTAGCTTTATATAAACACAAAATCTAACACAGGGGAGAACTAGAAGTTTAGTGTTTAATGATGCAATTTCAAGGCATATTAATGTGAAAAAGTTTGGTCAAGTTAAACACGACACACTTAACCTCTGAATAGCTCATTAGCCTACATACTGGATCTCTGAATTGCAATGGAGAAATGATCATATACTGCTACGTAAAGTCTATCTTATCAATTATCTCAGTATGGCTTGTGCTTTAGTTTAGGACAGCAAGTAAACTCAGAGCAGGCAGGACTTCTGGGGCAAATGATGATGATCAGAGCTAATTTTCCATAGTTATAGGAAATACTAGAATCCAGAAAGTTCACAGCCAAGAACACAGTTAATAATTATTGACATATATCCCATTTAGTTTAAAGTGATTAATTAAAGTCTTAAGACTGTAGAAGTTAGTGCCATCTTGATTCAGCTATTGCACATTTATCTTCCTTTCTCCTTGTTAAACATTAAAACAAAACAAAACACCAAAAGAGGATAGTGTGGCTAGGAACACTGGCTTTGGAAATTTAGACCATAGGTTGAAGCCCTGTTCCACTATTTTCTAACCCTTAAGCAAGTTATCAAACTTTCCATAAATTCTATTTCCACAGCTCTTCTATATCATCCTTGTCATCATCCCTAATAGGCTGTGTATCACACAATCCTTGGGCCCTTTACCACATGCCTTTGATCCATCACACAGTTCAGCTCCATTTGTGGTAGAGAATTCCCACAGTTTCTACTAGTGTCTCACCTCTTGGGCCTGCTGAAACTCTCATCTTTTCTGTCTCTATGCTTTTCCTTACAAAATGAAGCTGGCTCAGATATGCTACACCAAGGGAAGACCCGAGGAATGAGGGTGGGGTGGGCCCAGGAGTAGAGATTAGCCCCTGGTGCAACTCCACCTCCCCTACTTTGGAGGTACAATCCTGTGACATATTCTACATGAGTCCTTACAGGGCCCACAGTGGGATTAGGTCCCAGTTGCCCACAGTTCAGTAAAATATCTGCAATTGTCTTTCTGCTTCCTTGTCTCATCACCTCTCCTTTCACCCTATCTCCACTGCCTTAGTCTTGCTTTTTCTCAAATAATCTACCTGTATCCAACTACTTGTCCTAGGTTCTGATAGACTTGTACTAGAGAGTTATTATCATATGGTTGTCATCACCTTCATTGCCCTGATCATCATTATCACTGTTATCATAATCATTTGGTGTTTATTGCTATGCTTCCCATATTATTATAGAAAAATATTAATTCCTCAGAATAGGTAGAGTTTTCAGTGATTGATATATTTATTAGACACACTGGAATGCAAAATAAGAAAATAAGACAACTGTAAAAGATGTTTTGTCCCTTTGTAGTTACTTATAGTAATATTTAGTTGAATAACATTAATCAGAATTTGCATAATGCAGATTTTATAATGACTTGGTGAACTGTTATGATATTATTTTTTCTTTCCTTAATGTAAACTTACTATAATGATAAATCACATCAAGTGGTTGCTATGAAAAGAATTTTTAAAAGTACGAAAATGGGCAAAGTACTTTTCAAAATACTAAAGCACATTGAGAATCACATTTTTATAAAACCAGTCAGTCTGATAATTTTTAATCTCCTCATCAAATATTCATAAGTAGTTGAGATCAATGAAAATATTTATATACCAGAGATAATAAAATTATATGCTATTAAGTATTATATAACTTGAAATATTTATTAACTCAGATCATTCTTCCCCAGGAATATTATATGTCTAGTCAGCATATGACTTTCATTTTTATCCTCATTGCTTTAAACACATTATCAATCCAAGTTATATTTAAATTTAATCATGTTTAATAAGGGGAATTGTTTGCAAGAAGCTGTACTGTAACTTTTTAGATCATCAAGGGTTAATATTTTCAATTGAATCATTATATATGAGATACAATATATTAGAATGAAAAACAAAGCCATATCATAATAAAAGCTTTGAAATCAGTTTTGACATAATAAAAAGTTTGGTATATAATAAGAATATATATTCACTACTAAAGACTAAACATAAAGATCATGAATCACTTAAAATGTTGCTGCTAACTATTCAATAATTTCTCACACTAGGTTCCTGACTGTGCCACTACTAATCAGAGTCTGTGGATCAAAGTTGAATAAGATAGAATCATTTCATTTTAGGAGGTCATAATCTGTTAGGGATATAAGTAAGTACAAGGAAATTTTGTAAGTTCTCTATTATATTGATTAAAAGTAAAGTATAAAAAAGTATAACTGGTGATGATCATGAAAATTTCATGAAAAGATTGCATTTGAACTGGATCATGAAAAATAAGAAGGCAGTTCCAATTGGAGGTTTTTGAGGAGGAAATTCCAAGTAATAATTGTATCAGGGATAGCCAGAATAAAAGCGAATTCCATGAATAAGACATTGTTGAGTTTGGTAGAATATGGTATGAAAAACCTAGGAAGGTCAATTGGGTCTTACTGTCATTTTACACTTACATCTTTGAAATTCACTCTTTAGTTAATAAAGAAGCCATTTGAAGATTATAGGTAGGCATCTCCTCCTTTCGTGAACATCTCCCTTTGAAATTTCTCAAGGAGTTCTCAGAAGACATTTCTTTTGTTCCTTTTCTCATCTAAACTCTCCTCTGAGGTAATCTTTTCTGGGCCCACAGTGACTATGTGTGGATGACTGTGAAATTTAAATTTCCTCTGCAGTAGTCTTTCTTGAAAAGAAGACACCATACACAGCTACATAATATCTTCCCACAGAAGTCTAAGAGGAATCTGAAAAAATAAATAAGTTTAAAACTGACCCATTGATTTTTATTCCTAAAGTGTTTTATCACTGATATTCCCCATTTCAAGAAACCACCACCACCAGTAAACACACACATGCACACACACACACACGCACGTGCACACACACACATGCACAGTTTCTCAAGCTGAAACACAAAGGAACTATCTTAAATTACAATCTTTCTACAACCCCTGATATACCTTTCAATCTACCGACAGCTCCTCATTTCACCTCTAAAATCATCACGATCTCCTCTCTACTCTGTGTCCACTCTCACCACACTTGTCCCAGTGATCGCCCTGTCTTCTGAGCCAGAAGAAGATCCTCTTAACTGGCCTCCCTGCCTCTTGGCTCTATTAATCCATTCTTCACACCATAGCCAAAAGGATCTTTTAAAAATGTGTTGTAGCTTTTCTTATACCACTTTTATTCAGAATGCTCAGATCACACCATCTTTCTGGCTGTTCCTTAGGCTCTAGTACTCCACCCGTGGTATTTTCCTGAATACCTCTTTCTCGTGAATAAAGTTTGTGCTTGAGGATGACTTCCTGAGTAAAGCCTTACTCAATAAAATGCCCTGCCAATGATTTTTTTCTCACAAAGTTATTCTCTATTTTATTAATCATCTACCCATTGTTTTATCTTCAACATATTATTTAAACTTAGCTTAAATTATCTTTTTTACTGTATGTTTATTTGTTAATTGTCTGCCGTGACCTTCCATTAGAAAACCTGGAACGTTAACCCTATGACCGCAAAAATCACATCTGTATTATTTCAATGCAATATCTCTAGTGCCAAAGAACCACAAAAGTATAGAATGAAAACTGCATTTTATTGGAGTAGCCCAACATCAGTACCATCTCAGGCAAACACGAGTCATGAACTTCAGAGAGAAAGATTGATTATAGCATAGTGTTCATTTATATTGGCCAAATGTCTATAACGATTACCTAGCACAAAAAAGGCATTCCTTATTTATGGAAGAGTTGAATAGCCTATGTTAGAGAAAAAAAGATCCAGAGATAATTGATCTCCCACAGCAACTATGTGGTGCATTAAAATTCAAGATATTCCTGCGTGTTCTCAGAGAGCAAATGTAGATGGCAGCTGAATGTTGAGAGTCAGTGGGTATAACCGAATGGCTTCCAATGTAAGGGCCAAAGTCATCCTATAACATGTCATAAAGTAAACAACATGAACTATGGCTTCAGGCAAAACCATGGACATTGATGAGGAAGCCAGGGAGAACTCTAAGGACAGCACAAAGACCAAAGCTCTAATTTTAGGCTCCTTTGCCACTCTCAATGAAGAAACAATAAGGTTTCCCTTAAACATGTGTTTTAGAAAGACAGAGATAAGCATTTGTCATAATGAAAAGAATATATTAAAATATCTAACCCCAAATAGCTATGTGACTTTCTGGATAAAATGTCTTAGTGGAATAATGATGACAATTTCATGAAAATCATCATGGAAAGTAAATGCTTTATCGTATATAAAATGCCAGCAAATGTATCCCTTGTCTTTGCATCTAATAAATATTTAATATGTTCTACAGATTTTGTCAGAAAAAGAGTACAGTACAATCTTTCTGTCAAAAGTCATCCAAGAGCATATACCGTGGCATTAACTCTTCCTTGGCTTCAATTAGAAATAAAACCAGTCATTAAGCATTAAAACCATTCACTTGGCTTAATTGCTGTACTTACATGATTTCTCATTATGTTTGACTGTCTAGAGACATTTGCTGATGGAAAAGGACTTTCCTCTTTATTTCTGTTCATCACCTGCTCTGAAACTAATTTGGATTCACAGAAAAAATTGGCAGTTTTTAGAGCCTGATTTCCACCGTGTAGTTTGCAAGATTGTAATGAAATGAATTTCCAAAAAACGTATAAAATTGAACATTCCCATAACTCTAGACTAGTCTAAGGAATGAAGGGCAAGGTTGTGGTTTACTTGCCCTAAACATATTTTATAATTGTTTAGTCTCTGGCTTTAAAATTGGGCAATTATTGATAGCCTTTCTAATTTGAGAAGGTTTCAGTTACTTTATATTTCACTTATATATATATATATTAATTTTTTTTAATTTTATTTTTTATTTTTGTGGTACGCGGGCCTCTCACTGTTGTGGCCTCTCCCGTTGCGGAGCACAGGCTCCGGACACGGAGGCTCAGCGGCCATGGCTCATGGGCCCAGCCACTCCGCGGCATGTGGGATCTTCCCGGACCAGGCACGATCCCATGTCCCCTGCATTGGCAGGCGGACTCTCAGCCACTGCGCCACCAGGGAAGCCAATATATATATATTTTTTAATAAATTTATTTTATTTATGTATTTTTGGCTGCATCAGGTCTTCATTGCTGCACACGGGCTTTCTCGAGTTACGGTGAGCAGGGGCTACTCGTTGTTGTGGTGTGTGGGCTTCTCATTGCGGTGTCTTCTTTTGTTGCGGAGCACAGGCTCTAGGCGTGCAGGCTTCAGTAGTTGTGGAGTGTGGGCTCAGTAGTTGTGACTCGTGGGCCCTAGAGCAGAGGCTCAGTAGTTGTGGCACATGGGCTTAGTTGCTCCATGGCATGTGGGATATTCTTGGACCAGGGTTCGAACCCATGTCCCCTGCATTGGCAGGTGGATTCTTAACCACTGCACCACCAGGGGAACTCCCTTCACGTATATTTTGAAACTTTAATTTACAGTCTTATACCACACAAGTTCAGGTTTTCACATCTCATACCAAAAAGTGACATTGCAGTATAATTAGAAAATTGAGCACCCATGGATTCTCATTTTTGTTTCGTATTATATGTATCTTTTTTGATATCTCAATTATATTTATACTCAAATCTAATTTGAGTATAAATCTGTTTTGCTAAGGAACAGCAAGACTTAAACTATCCTAACAGTTAATATGAAAGATGTCCAAAACCTCTTTTGTGGAATATGAACTTATGTTGAAAATACCAATAGAGAGGCTGTTCAAGGAGGGAAAGAAAAGCTAACTTTTGGATGAGTAGGCAAATCAGTGAGTCTACCTTGAGCCTTAAAGTTAGTATCAAGCTTTTTGATATTATTGGAAAAGGAGTCTCTTAAGAGAAAATAACCTCTATCCCCTCCTCTCAGGGATAAGAATTGCAAGCATAGGGATGATTGTCAAGTGAGACAGTGATTGTTAAAGTGATGTTGGAAATGTGTGGCTGCAATTCTGTGGGACATAAAACTAGTCTCTGGAGAGATGACAATACTTGAAATTTCTTAAAGCATCATTCCATTTCATATACTCTATGGAATGAATGTATTTAAGATTTTGTTTTTCTGGAAGCCTTCATAAAATCTTTACCTTTTGTACTGAGCCATCGTAGATCAACTTGCTTATCATAAAGGATTGATCCATGTGGTGAGAGCAAGGGCAACAAGTTCTCAGAGAAAGACTGGGCATTGAAAATAATATAATTCAAGAACTGGACAATATAAAATGATTTTTAGGAGAAGTAGAGTAATACCAGTGAGAGGAGCATAAGAAGATGGGATAAAGAAAAATTTATTGAGTTCCAGTTAAGTACTACACTGGTTCTATGAACCCTAGACACTTTATTATTTAATCCTTGAAATAATCCATGCATATTTTTAACCAAAGATTGCAGAACTTGATTGAAATTTACTCAACTAGACATTAGTGCAGCTAGAATTTTATCCTAGATTTGTCTGACTCCAGTTTCCATTCTCTTTCTAATATATAACACTAACTCTGACAACAACAATCACACATGATCAGGAAACAAGTAATAAATTTGAAGTAAAATAATATTATTCAGCCATGCAAGAATGTGATATAAAAATAATAGGAGACTTTCTGGAATCAGTGGTTATTTAACAATACATTTTGTTCCAGGAGGGCTAAAAGATTATTGATTAAACTTAATTAGGAAATACTTTGAGTATAAATCTCTGACAGATAACGATCATTTTTTTCCCCAGAAAAGTCTTTAGAGGGTTGCTGTTAGCAATTCCTTGTGAGCCTTCAAGGAACAGTCTTTTGAATTTTTTGAGATTTTTTTTTCAGTTCTTATATTTCTGGGGCATTAATAAGTGGCATTAATATGCTGATGTTCAAAATTCAGAACATTGGACATTTGGCAGAAATTTTTTTTATTTAAAATAAGTTGAAACCACAAACTTTATACAGCAAATTGAATAGAATCAATAGAATTACCTGAAATGATTCATACATATCTATCCATGTCTTTGTCCTTACAAGGTCTCCTCTGTAGTAGAACAAGCCATTTCCTTAAATGGATTTTAATCCAAACTGACTAATGCACGCAGTTAACAAATGTAGCAGCTCTGACCTAAACACATATTAACTCCAATGTGACCAAAACAACTGGGCAGACTGAGATATTAACAAACAGTTATCAAAAGAAAGAAAACTTGACTGCATGGCCTGAGGTTACATTTCAATGATGTATGTAAACTAGGTCATGAAGTTAAAAAATCATAAATTCAGCAGTTTTAGAAGTACCGAAAGAGTAACTCATTTTTAGTTGCCAAATGAATGTTATCAGCTCTGGCTGGCTCATTGTCCGTGTGAAATGTTTTGAATCATTCTATGAAGTTAGAAGCATCACAGATAGATAACATTGATTTAAATATTACCACACGACTATATAAACCTGCTTATAGGTTTGCATTTTTCATTTTAAGACAAATATTGCCATACTCCTTCATAAAAGGATATAGTACTTGTTGTATAATAAAACTACAGGAATGAGAGTGAGCTAGCTATAGTCACTAGAGTTACCCAGTTACCATCAATGTTTCATAGGTTTCTTTCATGCAAATTATCAACACAACAAAACGAAATCACTTTAGTATGTGAACCTCATCATAGAAAGTCATTTAGAAGGAAATATCATCAACAAAGAAAGGAAATGGCATTTGAATGATGCTGCTTCATGGAATGTAACAAATATAAAATACAAGAAATGTCTTCACTTTTGGAACAAACTATAAACACAAACAGAGCATGAAAAAAAAACAACCTTGAACAATTCAGTAAATATGAAGTTAAAACACGACAATTCTTAGAGTACCTAGATTGAACTGTGTCTAAGTCGAGGAAAGAAACAACTTATCCCCAAGGCTAACGGTAATAATTTTGGTGGAAAAAGCTTTCATATGCCACAGTCAAAAACTGGAAAGTAAAGAGAATAAGGAGTAAATAGGAGGAAAACATAGATGACGAAAGTTCTAACACTTTTTAGATTTTCTCATTAAAAATATTTGGGGGGGGTGTTCCATGTTTAGAGGTTTCAGCACAAAGTAAAGGAAAATAATTGTTATGAAATTATAATCACTAATATTGAAGAATAAGTGAGAAATCTCCTCCTCCAAACCTTTTTTAAAAAAGGTATTAGACCACATGTCATTTGATATCCACAATCATTGACTCCCAACATCACAAAAGTAATTAAAACCTTGGCAATAAAAAATTTATGTTTAAAAGTCAAGGGTCTTTTTATTCGCCATATCTTTCTATCCCACTAGTTTTGATGTGTATATATCCACTTTAGTCACTGCAGGAAAGAATACCTGACTTTTTATTTTTGACAAATCAATTAAGTGTTCTAATCACTTTTATCTGCAAACGTTATATACATTTTTATGAAATACGCAAAAACAAAGCAAAACAACCCTATGGAGTTTTCCTAGCAAACTAGCTTATTATTTTGGAGTCATGTGAAGAACCTTTTTCTATAATTTGCTTCAAATAATAAACTCATTTTCTTTAAAGTGCACAAACAATGAAAGGAACAAAGTCTTTGGAGTTGAATAGACCAGGGTTTGATTCTGACTCTGCCTATTTTCAACTATGAGACCTGGGCAGAATAAGAGCCTTAAGTTACTTTACTTTCTGTGATATCAGAATAACAATAGATACCTTTCAGTTTTTGTCATCCTGAAAAAATAATCAGTTGGCTTTCTATATTTTATGGTCTGTGACATGATCACAAGAAGTCGGGGAGAAATTCTGAATATCTCAGTGTTGACTTGGTAGCTGTAGTTCATAGACTGGCTTATGTGTAAATTAGTAAGAGAGTCATCACCAGAGGTGTGGAATCATTTTCACTTGTGTAGGAAGCATGTACCCATTGTTTAAATATCCTCAAAATTATTGTTTTGGTGTTTCTGCAGTGAAAGTTCTTTGACGACTTATCTTTATTTTTTCTACCACATAATAATTTGGCTTAGGTTTAGTTATTTATTTATCTGTTTTTAAGTTTATTTAAAAAAATTTGACACAGTTGTAAGATCATCATTTCAAATTTATTTGCATGTGATTCAGTAAAATGATTTATAACTATTAAAATTTTCTCTATGCTTTTGGGTGATTTTTCATTTATAATTTTGTATATTTGTGTTTTTAATTTTTTTCTGAATGTATTAACTTCTGATATTTTTTTCAAAAAATCAGCTCCTATCTATTCATCAGTGTTCCTATTTATCAGAAAAATGTGATCTTTTTATATTATTGTTTTCTAGTCGTTTAATTGCAAAATTTTCTTTATTAATTAATGCTTTTTATTTATTTTTTGTTATTCTGTTTTTTTGTAATTCTGTCAGCAATAATGTTCAATTTCCCTTCCTTCCTTCCTTCTTCTCTCTCCCTTTCTTTCCTTCCTTTTCCATTGATTTGTTAATTCTTTGGTTCGCTTTTCTTTCTTTTGTTGATTCTTTCATTATTTCTTCTTTTTATCTTAGAATATGAGTTTTTTTTTAATATTCCTTATTTTATTGCTTAATAATCAAGGAATTTGGTTTGTACTATTCCTATTTGGGGATATAGTGAGATTTTCTATGTGAAAATAATGCATGATTATTGTGTGTGTGTGTATGTGTGAGAGAGAGCATGAATGTGTCCATATGTATGTAAGTGCTTGTGTGTACGTGTGTGTGTGCATTGAGCTGTGTCATAATCCTATACATCTTTTCTTTTATATACTACATCTTTCAAGGGTTAAGATATGAACATTTTTTACTGCTATACTGTGTTTATTTCAGTACATTATTATATTTTGTGAGATTTTGTTTTACGTGGTTTGACAAAATATTAGTGATAGTATAATGGTGAATTGCAGATCATTTTCTTTTCAGCATTATAATGTAATTTCTTTACATTATTTAATGCTTTCAACCTCTGATAACATTATCAGGCATTCATTTCAAAAGTAGCATATTTTCTTTGAATTTGCCTACTTTGCCATTGTTCATCACTTAACTTCCAACATTTATTTATTTATTGCTCTAAATTTATTTATCTTCTATAACCATCCACAGTTGACAGATCAAGATTTTATATATAGAAAGAGAGAAAGGGAAAGAAACTATTATGTATATAGATTATATTTAATACAAAATTGATAGATTTAGAATATAAATGTGTATGTGTATATATATATGGAATAAGTAGTTATGATAGTATTTAAAAACTGTTTTAAGACTTCCAGTTTATAAAATGAATATATATATATATATGTGTACACTTTGGGAAATATGAAAACTTTGACTCTCAATCAAGAAATAATGAAAATATAATTTAAAATTCTCAGAGTGCAATGAAAGAATATAATAATATATATTTATTCTCTCAATAACTGTGAAAATTGATTAAATGATAATACAGTGACTGTGAATGAAGTTCTCTGTAAATGTGTGAGGTCCCTCCCTTGGGTGCACATCCCTTCTCAGCGTTCCTCTTCTGTCCCTGTAGGGTGAGCAGGAGGTCAGACTAGCTTGCAGTAATACCCTATTATTTCACATTTTTTATGGTGATTTAGTGTATATTTGTCTCTCCTGAGCTGCCTCTGTGTACAGCTGCTGGGATGCATGCTATTTCTTTCTTCTCTTCCCTTTTTTGTCCTGTCCTGGAGATCAATGCCAAGGGAATATATATGTATATAGTACAATACATTTGGGATTGTAGACAATAAAGATAGCATCTCTATGCTTTCTCCTTTTCTCTCCTGCACCTCAACTCCTGCTGCTCTGTGCTCTGGAACTTGGATACTGGGAGCTGTGCTTTTACATCCCTGACCCTTTTCGATCTGATATATTAATGCATTTTGAAGATTATGAACATCGTGGAGATGTAACTTCTAATTTAATTGAAGAAAGTTCACCTCCATTTTTATTTATTTATTTATATTTTTTCTCCACTTTAATATCCTCTTCAAAAAAAATCTGCAGAATTCATAAATTGAGTAACATATACAGTGATGACTGAGTGTCACAAGGAATTTGTCCTTTGATTACCTATACACCAAATTTCGTGCCATTACTGTTAGCCCAAATATTCCATCCATGGAGCTTATCTATAAAGCTATAAACCATCCATGATCCTTACCTATAAAGTTCACAGAAAAATAGACTGACAGAAGTTGCTTCACTTTCCTACATCATGTTTTAAAAGGAGGAAAATGATTCTTTCCATATATTATAAATATGCATATGACATCAGCATTTGTGAGGAATTCTAGGCATATAACACTGAAGCATTTCAAGAGAGACCCAGGGATAAATAAAAAGTAATTTAATTTATCTCATAATTATGTTATATTGCATAATTATGTTATGCCAAGTTAATTTTTAAAAAGGAAAATAATATTCTGTGCTCAAAATGTGTCAAAATCACTCTCTTCCAACTTTGTGTGCCACTACTTATTACTTACACATACTAGGTGCAAGGAATAAATATATAAATTAATAAATTGGTAACTGTGAAAATCATATTAATCTGTCACCTCAGTTTGACTGGATTAGTTGTTTTGGCATGGTGCAGACATATTCTGAGTGCCGCTTTAAATACAGGTTGCTGCAAACATAGAGGAACCAGAACCACACTTCCTAAAATTTAGTTCATTAAATACTAATTTCATTTTTTCTGTGGAATAAACTTTAAGGTCTAAAAGTTTGAGAACTTCTGGGTTAAACATCTTGTCCTTTGTCACTATTGCATCAGGCCTCTAAAAATGTAGCATAGAGTCCCAATAATGGATTCCATTTTTCCATCACTTAGTTGGGCTTTTTATTGGTCATTTGAAATTGTTCTTACTTGTTTGATCGACAATCATAAATTAAAAGAATTGTGGGAAATCTCTTTTTATTTTAGCATAAATTTATATTATTATTTCTAATTAGGTATTTATAGCCAGTGTCCTAAGTAATATTCTTTCCATGTTGTAATGAGAGAAACTTATCATACATGAGAAAGCGTATTTAATGAAAGTGCTATCATGAATTTGAAAAATTTATTATAGAGGAGATATATCATGTTATATTCTAGTGGTTAAAGCTTATATGAAATTATAAACTAGAATAAAAGTGTAAATGGCTACCGTATCATGAAGAAAGAGAGAGTTAATCCATAGTATACCAAGAAAAATAGCTGTTACCATTTTCTATCCTGATCCAATGGACTCGTATTTTTTTACATCTAAGTCATATTATAAATACATTTTTATAAGTAAGCATAAAGGGTAATGAAAATCATTACAATTTTTCATAAGGAGATAGGGCAGACTTCTTTGTAACAAGTAAATCCTGGCATTCAAATAGCACAAGAGATGAAAGAGTACTATCTGGTGTCCCTTTAGCAACACTGAATGTTCCAGATCCTTTCACAGTATAATGTCTGATAAAGTTTTCCTGGTGAATGACTAACTGGATAAGAACACCATACTTGATTTTTTTCTTGGAAATATACAACTTAATATTTCATTTTGAGAAAATTCATCTGGGATATAAGCATATGAAGAGTCATAGTTTGAGATTTTAGTTTCATGATCTAGCTAATCATCATTAATATTTTTGAGTTCAACTGTTTACCGCGGTTGCCACTCATCATGTATAGGGATTTAAATTTTAAATAAAGTAGTTAAAATTAAGAATTTAGTTCCTCAGTCATAGAAACCACTTTTCAAAGGCTCTATAGCCACATGTGACTGGCAGATACCATATTCAACAGCACAAACATAAAATACTTCCATCTTTGCAGAGAGTACTATTGGATAGCATTTGTACATTGTTGTTGTCTCTTTACATACATCTTCTGACTTGTCTAATAATTATGAAGTCTCTTCCTCTGCTAATTTTTCCCCTCTGCCATTATGGTTGCAAAATAAAGAAATCTGTGTTCTCAATTTTGTTCAAGAAAAGCTAAGAGCAAATTGGAAAGATAGTCTAGTCCTTCCAGTCTTTCATAGTATTATAACCCCAATATTATGCTAAGGGTTTTTTTTAAATAAAAATGCTGTTTTTGGAGTATGATGGAATTTTGGAGTGTTGACTTAGATTTGTGTCTTATTTGTTCCCACCTTATTTTTTGACTGTAGCTTTCTAATGTAATTATAATTTTATCTATAATAACTTTTTCTGACTTTTATTATATTGTACTTTTCTCCGATGTATTTGTTTTTAGCTCTCGAGAACAGTATCTTACTTAGGATGCTAAAAAAGTCTTGGAAGGAAATGCATGAAGGAGAATAGGAAAGTAAAAGAGAGAAAGAAGGAAACAAGAAAGAAAGAATTTTTAAACTTAGAACTCTTTCTAACAATACTGCAAATATAGGAATTTGCATAAGAATCTCACCACTCATTTTGCAACAAAGGAAAATTGTATGAAAGATGCTAAGTATTTTGCCAAAGGTCATGTATGAGATTCCTATTACTACTACAACAAATTACCTCAATTTTAGTAGATTTAAACAACACAAATTTATTTATTTATTATTCTTTAGGTCAGAAGTTCATCATGGGTCCTAATGGGCTAAAATCAAGGTCTTGACAGTTCTTTTTTCGGTCTTATAGAAGAATATGTTTCTTTGACTTTTTAAGCCTCTAGAGGTTGTAGACTAATACTCTTTTTGTCATTTTTTAGTTTTCATTTGCTGGTTCCCTTGGAGTCTGCAACATACATTTATAACAACTTTAAGTCCACTTTTTTTTTGCAGTACGCGGGCCTCTCACTGTTGTGGCCTCTCCCGTTGCGGAGCACAGGCTCCAGACACGGAGGCTCAGCGGCCATGGCTCACGGGCCCAGCTGCTCCGCGGCATGTGAGATCCTCCCGGACCGGGGCACAAACCCGTATCCCCTGCATCGGTAGGCGGACTCTCAACCATTGCGCCACCAGGGAAGCCCTAAGTCCACTTTTAAATAACACAGTACCACCTCACAGGTGGTGCATGTACCTTGTAACAGAGCATACCCAATTTCTTCTTCCAGTTTCTGATAACATTGCTGTCATTCATTTCACTCATCTATAAACTATAATTTCCAAATACATTGTTGCTATAACTATTTGAACAAATTTTTATGTTAGATCAATTAACAATAAGAAAACTAAAAGACTTTATCTTTATGAATTTGTTCTTTACCACTTTTCCTTTTTTATATAGATCCAAGTTTCTGAACTGTAGTATTTTTCTTTCACTCCTAAGAACTTTTTTAAACATTTTCTTGCAAAGTGGGTCTACTGGCAACATTTTCTCTCAATTTTTGTCAGAAAAAGTCTTTATTTCTTCTTCACTTAGGATAATTTCACTGAATCCAGAAATTTAGATTGGTGGATTTTTTCCTTGCAATGTTTTAAATATCTTATTTGCATGGTGTCTGAACACAAGTCTAATGTAATTCTTATCCTTGCTCATTTGTAGGTAGGATGTGTGTTTTCCCCCTCTGGCTTATTTCAAGATTTTCTCCTGTCTTTGTTTTATTTGCAGTTTGAATATGACATGCCTTGGTATAGATTTGTTGTTATTTATTCTGCTCAGTTTTCTCTGAGCTTCCCTAATCTGTGGTTTCTGGTCTCTCATTAATTTTGGAAATTCCTCAGCTCAATTTTTTTTTTTTAAATGAAAGGTAACTGTTTATTACTGGAGAAGAGAAGAATGTCTACAAGAAAATCTAGTTTCTTTCCCCTCATGCACTACTTTGGTAATAAAGTTCCAAATATCAACCATGAAGATATTTACAAGGATAAATTTTTCTTAACATGTGACCATTTACTGTGTGGTGGACATTTTTTCATAGAAATCATATACTTAAACTAAATATAATCTTATAGTTTACAAGAAGCTTAGAACATTGTATTAACAGAAAACGAGATTATGTTTTACTGCAAAATATTATAAAAGTGATACAATTTTGTGGCTCTTAAACGATTAATTACTTGAGTTGAACAGGGAAATGAAAAACAAAAAAAAACCCAACAGAAAAATCATCAGGACACGCCTCGCTTTATGATTTTTTGTATTCGATTCGTTCTACTTTCAGGACGTCTCTAATTAGCTGATACACACAAGTGACAAGTGTAGAAGCCTGGATATCCATCAACACAAATGAAGGAATAATGTTTGTTTCCAAGGCATTATATGCTCCTGTGGCAGAACCTGGATTAATGTAGACTTTATTTTCATGCTCAAATGTTCAAATATTTCTGTGTGTCCTGAAATAAGAATATCCACATCAAACTGCCTCTGCAACAGAGCTAAGCTGGCCATATCTCCCCATGGAATAACTTGATGTCCATGGATCAAACCAATTTTGAACTGCCCAACAGTTAACGACTTTCTGTTCTTGATAATTCAGATTCTCATTGAAGTCTCCTCTCACAATATGAACATCGCCAGCCAGAGTCTGGAGATAGTCATAACTCTCTTCGGTACAAAGGTTTCCAGTGCAGAGAGTGTGCTGAATCATTCCTGGCACCAGCAGTTTTTTGAATTTAGCTGGCAAACTGTTGCTCCAGTGTGGGATGTGCAGGTCTCCTAATACCAACACCAACATCCTGTCACTGGGCTCCGCTCAGTCACCAGCACCGCTGCCGCCACCCTCCCTTCCTCAGACGCCTCAGCGTCTCAAATATTTTTCCATCCCTTTCTCTCTTCTTCTGGATTACATGTATTACATTGTTTATATATTTATCATATTTATCATAGTTCTTGGATGTACTTTTTGATTTTTTTCATTTTTCTCTTGCTTTTCAGTTTGCGAAGTTTCTTTTGACATGTCTTTTAGCTCACTGACTCTTTCCTCAGCGATTTCCAATCTATTGATGAGTCCAAAGGGCACCCTTCATTTCTGTTATAAAGTTTCTGACTTCCAGCATTTAAAACTTTTTTCTTAGTGTTTTCATTTCTCTTCTTACGTTACCCATCAGTTCTTCCATGTTTTCCACTTTTCTGTTAGTTCAGCATACTAAACATAACTACTTTAAATCCCCAGTCTGATAATTCTAAAATCTCTGCTATACCTCAGTCTGGGTTCTGATGCTCACTTTGTCTATTGAACTGGTTTTTTCTATTTGTTTGTTTTTGGTTTTTCATTCATTTGTTTAGTTGTTTGCTTTTAGCATGGCTTATAATATCTTTTTGAAAGCACACATGATGTATTGGGTAAAAAGGTACTGAAGTAAACAGGCCTTTAGTGGGAGGTTTTAAGTTTATGTGGCAAGAGGTTAAACTGTGTTAATGTTTGCTATAGCTGTATGCATTAGAGGCTAATGTTTACCCTAGTGTCTTTCATTTTGTCTCCTACTTGTCTTCTTAAAAAGGGTCTGAGCTTTGCAGTCCTTTTAGCTGTAGTCCCTTATTATACAGGAGCCTGGTCTCTGTGGGGTAAGGTGTGGGGTTGGGGGAGCATCCTGTAATCCTATGATTAGGTCTCAGTTTTTTAGTGAGCATGAGCTCTGAGGCTGTGACTTCAACAGTGCTTCTCAGCACTTTTTTTCCCTCTGTAGGTGAGAAGGCTAGCAAGGGTGTAACTTCCCTTTCCCAAAGTTGGTAAGCTCTGGTAAAATAGTTCCTTTTTTTTTTTTTTTTTTTTTTTTGCGGTACGCGGGCCTCTCACTGTTGTGGCCTCTCCCGTTGCAGAGCGCAGGCTCCGGACGTGCAGGCTCAGCGGCCATGGCTCACGGACCCAGCCGCTCCGCGGCACGTGGGATCCTCCCAGACCGGGGCACGAACCCGCGTCCCCTGCATTGGCAGGCGGACTCCCAACCACTGCGCCCCCCAGGAAGCCCATTTCTTTTGAGTGTAGTTCTTTACAAAGGGAACAGAATGTTCGGGAGTATTTCAAAATGGTTACTTTTCCTCTCCCAACTGCAAGAAGCCTAAGGGGATCTTTCTCTGATCTTCAATGTGAGAAGCTGGTAAGGATCCTGGAGGTAAAACTCATAAATGTGAGCTGTGTTCCCCCAAACTTGGCCCCTGGTGTTTTGATTTCAAGCTAGTTTACATTGCACCTTTGGCAATTTGTCAATAACATTTGAAGTGTTCCCATAGGTTCTGGCTCCAACTTGGGTTTTTGCTCTTGACTGTGGTGTTGGAAAGCTGTGATTTTTGGTATCCATCTCTCCAGCTTTCAGGGCAGTGATTTATCCTTGACCTTACTTTTCTTATAGATCTAAGAAAAGTTGATATTCAGTTTCTTCAGCTTTTTCTTTATTTTGAGGAGGGAGTGAGAACTTCCACGCTCTTTACATGTCAGGCCAGAAACTGGAAGTACAGACCCCTTTCCACTTCAAAGCCAGCAATGGTCTATCAAGTCTTTCTCTGGGATTAGCATCTGAACCTCTTGAGGGAGGCCATTATTCTGTCTACTACAGGCCCCAAGTTCACAGGTCAAAGAAGTAGGATTAGAACATAGGTTCCCTTCACCCTGGGCCATCTCTTTAAGTACCTTTTAAATTTGTTTAAAATCCTCTCTCTCTGTCTCTCTCTCTTCTTCTCAAAACACCAGCTTTGCAATTATTTTCTCATTTGGATAACATTTTCTTTTGCCTATGACACTGTTTCTACTAAAACTCTACAAATGTGGTTTCAGTTTGGACTTTAGTCTCTCTGCCTAAGATGATTCTTGATAAAAAGTACCCTGAAATTATATCTAGCAATTAGCATCAAAATCCATAGCCCTTACCAGAAGGCTATACATTACAAATTGATTTAGCTCATGAAGCCACATCCCTCTGTGAAATTAGAAGCAGTCATATAATATTGGAGACCGACAGACTATTATTGTGAACATTATAGAGATGAGAAGATAACTGAAATAAACAACTGGTACTAAAAAAAATAAACAGGGTCAGTACTTCTATGCTTCCAGGTATATAAACTCATATAAGTTCAGATATACTCTTCTGTTAAATTTCACTGGATGTAGCATCAATATTTCAAGTGCCTATTAGTTAGTTTCAATGATCCTTACATAGAAACAAAGTTTCAATAAACAATCTAATATCATTTATAAAAGCAAAGATAAGTTTTCAAACCAAATTCCTTCAACATAACATTAATACAACCTGGAATTATATGGTGTGATAAAAAAAATCTTAAAAAGGACTAAATTTGTCTATATTGCTCATAAATTTTGAAAAATTTTGAATCTTGGGCATGAGGCCCAAGTCCAGGTCAAATGGATATTCAATTCAAATTGCCATCTGCTAGATATTTTTGAAACTGATGTAGTATAAATTTGTATTTAAATGTGTTTTAGTCCTCAAAATGTTCATACCACAAAATCACCATTTTGACTGGCATTAATTAGAATATTTGTCTGGCAGTATTGGCAGAAAGACCAAGAATTGAATATAGTAACAATGTACCAAATTAATTGCCTACCGTGATGGACATCTAGGGCCAAATATTCAAAGGGCATCTACAACTTCTTCTATGAGGGCAGGTTTGAGCTGTTTCAAATAATGCATACATTGCCAATCCTGTTTCAACAGAACAAAAGGATGTCAGTGGAATGCTTTCAGGGGTAAGAAGGTTGAAGAAAGTTATTTCTGACTATGACTAAATTGTAAGGCACCAGCCACACAGATTAAGAGACTGCCGCAAGTGGTTCTAGTATGCAAATTTATTTTCTGCAATTATATTCTTGAGTGTGGTAGAACTATAGACAGACAGGTTACAAAATCTATTATTTTAAAGAAATTTCATTGCATATAGCCTATATTCTTTAGTAAGATGCCATAAAAATAAAAAGCATAAGAATGCTTTATTCTATGCTATTTCATAATTTTTCATATAAAACAAAACTTAACTATGATTTATAATTACATAAAATCTATATATTTTGAACTAATATATTTCTACTATATGAAGAGCAGATATTATATTGCTATTAAACTCTTAAAATTAAACTCTTAAACTCTTATTAAACTCTTATAATAATGTGATAAATCATGTTCTTTTGGGGCAAATATTAGATATAAAAAATGGAAGACAATAAGGAGTAATCATTACACTTTCAGGAGTTGGACAATTATTTAAAATGTCTTAGACCTATTATAATATGCTTTTCTTTGAATTTTATTTTATTTATTTTTTATACAGCAGGTTCTTATTAGTTATCTATTTTATACATATTAGTGTATATATGTCAATACCAATCTCACAATTCATCCCACAACCACCATATAATATTCTTGTAATCTAAGAATTAAAATATAGAATTAGTATAGATTATTCAGTGCATTCTCAATTATGAAGGGAAACATTACCAACAATTTGTTGTGGTTTCTTTTGGACATACGGATTTTTAAAATTTTAATTATTATAGTTTTTATAATACATATATAGTATATATATCCTGTTAAGAGCTAATTAAATAAAAATGTTACCTACTTATTTTGTACAAATCTTTATTGTGTATATAACTCCTCAATGCAAACACTGATACTAATTTTTGAAATTGTGTTTCTGTGGTAGATATAGGACTTATGATATCAACATATTAAAGGATCCCTGTGAATGCTTGTTGTAAGTGGTAATAAATATTTATAGCCAATCTAATATAAAGGAAATAATTTATCATAAGGTCTTAATGTAAACAACTAAATTCTTTATCATCTATTTCATTATTTCTAAATATCTTCTAATTATTTAATCAAAAATTATGAAGCTATTATGAAGGTGTTCTCAAATGAGAACACATAAATGAAAAAATCTTGAATACTAGCAGCGATATGGATTTTGAGATTTTTTTATAGTCTGACCTCAACCTGTCTACCCCTGCAGCTACAGCTCCCATTCTCTTCCAGGTAATTTGTTTTAAATTGTGCTGTTGTTAGCATTGTCAGACAAAATACAGGGAATCCAGCTAAATTTTCATTTCAAATAAACAACAGATACTTCTTTTAGTATAGTTTGTGTCAAATACTGCATGGTTCAATAATACTAAATAAAATACTTAATACTAAAAATACTAGTCAGAGTAGCAGTGTGGAGTAGAATAGAGTATGGTATCAGTCCCGTGCAATAGTTATACTAAAAAAAAAAGAATTGTTTATCAAGAATTCAAATTTAACAAAGTTTCCTGTACTTTTATTTACTAAATCCAGAACCCCTAACCATTGCTAATTTGGTGAAGCTGGGAAGTATGTTTCCCAGAGTCTCTGTCACTGTATATAGAGTTAGCCCAAAGAGGACCTTGCATATAATTTAAATGATGGAAATGAAGTGGCCACTATTACTCTGTAAGTCTTTGAGGTCAGATATGGTAATGAACAGAGAATTGCCAATTGGGCTTCAGCTGAATCTCACTCACCACTGCTTAGCCCAGGACTCTGCATCTTGAGTGCTGATCTTTCATGAGTGATAGTGGCCCCAGAAATTTGGTTGTAGCAAGAGCCTCCATAGACTTCTCCAGGAGCTGGCAGGGACATGCTTGAGTTCTCAGCTTCCCCCACAAAAGCTCCAATTTGCTCATCTGTGTTATGCTTCATGAAGTGTTGTTAGTCTATCTTTGTGTCTACTCATTCAACCGATCTTTACTTCTCAGCCCCTCACTCCTGTAATATCCATGACTTTCATAATTCTCATCATGGTTCTTTATCTCTGACTAAATTCAGGTAATTATGGACAATGGAGGTCTCAATAATCTTATCTAGTTATTTTCTTTCACTGTAAATTGTCATATGTGGCAATTTGCTTAGTGGGTATATCGACTCCTTATGGATCATATTGTGTTAAGTAAGCAAACCTTCTTACTATTACCCCTATCAATCCATCAGCAAAAGGTTTGTTTCCTATCTTGCACTGTTGGCTGCTGTTTTATAGATGTTATTTCCCAATGGAGGTAGGATTAATGGAAGAATAACGTTTTCCTTAAACTGGTTAGTTGAAGGTGCCACTTGGACATATTGGGATCATCAGACCAGTTGACCAACAAGCAAAGAAGCAGGTTAGCATACTGGTTGAAGTGGCTTATTCTGACTTTATAGAGGAACATAGGTTTACAATGGAAGAAGTGCAGAAAATGCCTGGAATTCAGGAGAAACTTTGAGTTGCTTCTAATCGATAGAATATGGTGAAGTCAATGTGGTGAAGTCAATATCACTCCTTTGGTTATGTTACATTATATAGGGCTCTGTCTTAGCTGATTGCAGAGAGATCCTCTCCCGCTTGTCTTGGAGACAAGATGTTATGACAAGACTGTCTAAGGAGGGAGTAACTTGGAAGCAAACCGTGGACAGCCTCTAGGAGCTGAGGGCCTCATTTTTACAGTTGCAAGGGATTGAATTCTGCCAACAACCACAGGGGTTTGGAAGAAAACACAAGCTCCAGAAAGGAAGACGGCCTGGCTGACACCTTGACTAGAGCTTTGTGAGACCCTGAACAGAAAAACTAGCTAAGCTATATCTAGATTCTTAACTCACAGAAACTGTGTGATAAGGAATCTGTGTTGTTATAAGCTGATAATTCTATGGTAATTTGTTACACAGCAATAGAAAATTAACATATCCCAGAACACTCATAATGATTCTGCTTTCCTGACAAACCTGATTGATTCCCACTTCATGGTACATACTACAGTTGGATTTTTTAGAGTTTTTCCCCAGTTCTTTTGAGATATAATGGACATACAACATTATATATGTATAAGGTGTATAACATAATGATTTCATATGTGACTATATTGCAAAATGATTACAATAAGATTAGTTAACATCCATCACCTCACAGTTACAATTTGGTGTGTGTGTGTGTGATGAGAACTTTAAAGATCTACTTAGTAACTTTCAAATATACAATAATACAGTATCTTTCAAATATAGCAATAATACAACTTTCAAATATACAATATAGCAACTTTCTTAGCAACTTTCAAATATGCAATAATACAGTATCTTAGCAACTTTCAAATATACAATAATATTTGTAGCAACTTTCAAATATACAATAGCAACTTTCAAATATACAGCAACTTAGCAACTTTCTTATACAACTTTCTTAGCAACTTTCAAATATACAGTAATACAGTATCACTAACTATAATCATAATGTTGAACATTACGACCCCAGAGCTAATTTATCTTTTAAGTTTGTACTTTTTGACCAGCGTCACCTAATTCTACCATCTACTATCCCCCACCTCTGGCAACCACAGATATGATCTCTGCTTCAGTGAGTTTGTTTTTTTGAAAAAGTCCACAGATAGGTGACCTCATCCAGTATTTGTCTTTCTCTGTCTTACTGACTTATGTCATTACTGTTTCTCCTCACTAAACTGCAAACTTCATGAAGGAGTTTCTTCTTTGTATCTCCAGTCTCAATATACGAGGTACCAAACGAATAGCTGCAGAGTGACAATGACTGACTGATCAAATCAATGAAGTAATGGACAAATTATGATTCCATATCAGATTTTGTTTGGAAAGTGAGAATGAACCATGAGAGCTAAAATTGTCCTTATTCTCTGTAAGGATGGTGAATTGCTAACATTTCTAATTACTAGCATAAAGTTGCTTCAGGAGAAGCTTAAAAAATCATTTTAGTTCTCTGATTATGAGTCATCATGATATACAGAGTTTGACATTAGAATCACTTGAGGTACTCATTAAAAAATGCAGACTTACGGCCCTTAACTCAGGTACAATGGTTTAGGATTTTTCAGAGTGGGTCTCAGAACATGCTTTTTACACAGACTCCTCAAGTGATGTTTATTCACACAAACATTTGACAACTATTTCTGGAGAAACATGACTTTCCTTTTACAAAATTTTAAAAAAATATCTGTTTTTACATGAAGTAGGTTCTTCACTGTGCAAACTAGAAAATCAAAATCTTCTATACTTATAATTAGGTAATAACAATGAGTTCATATACTGTTGCTTAAAGTCAGAAGACAGTTGAATTGAAGAAATGAACGAATTAGACTAAGGGATATATGCCAACAATTGAAAAGGATCATCTAATGACCACGTAGAACTACAATTTCAGAATTTTATTTTATGTATTATGTGTTAAAAATTACACTCTTGATTCAATTACTTTTTGAAATGTTAAAATTCAGAAAACAATCTTTTTTTTAACTTAACTGTGAACATAGTGTCAGATTGTTAGTGTTTTTCCATAATTTTAAAAAGAAACCCCAATTCCATTTCTGTTAATTAGATCTCAGGTTTATAAAAAGAATTTTAATATTTATGTCTTGGTCCTTGTTGAAAGGAGGATATTCTGTTAGCATTTCACTAGTATAATGATATATTATCTTTAAATCTACTCGTCAAAAAACCCCATGAGTCATTCACTGAAAAATGAGTAATCAAGAAATTCTTTAGCGTGCATTGTTACACCAAAATCAATAATATGTTTTATAGAAAATATACTGATCAACCTTTAATGGTAAATGTATTTATATTATACTTACTAACATAAAGCAATTACAGTTTTCTAGAAACTTGAGAGAGCGTGAGAAAGCTGTACACTAGTACAAAAGTAGAAATGGTTTATAGTAGTTTGTAGGAATTAATGTTTAATAAAAGAGTAATAAATTTATTTCAATATTATAATACCAAACACTAATTTGCCTTTAAAACATATAAAGTAATTAAAGTACATGATGTTATTTCTTACTCGCTCACCTATCCACATCTCAATGTGTTTTGCAAAGTGACATGAAATGAGTTAATTCTTAAGAAAAATAAGACTTAATTATTAAAATTGCAATATAATAAATGGCTTCAAAATTGCATTTTTTGTACTGTATGTTAATTAACTTTTTAAAAATCGATTTTTAAACATACTTATAGAAGTATTCATTTATGACCTTTCCAGTACCAACATTTTCTGATTAAAAGAAAAAAACAAAAAAGCCAAAAAACAGCTCTCCTAAATTTTGAAATTGGGAAGCTTAGTAGATATTGTGAAAAAATGGAAGACTGGAAAAAAGCCTGGCAATTCAATCAGGTGACATTGTTCAGATGTAGAAATATCTCTTATCAATATATTACTAAAATGCAGTGGTTTATTGGAGTTTTAAAAGCTTAAATAAATAAATATGCAGGCAAGATAACATTTTAAGAACACGATAAGTTAACATTTAGACAGCCACCCATAATGTATGTGTTAGTGGCAATCATTTTATTTCAGAACTGATCTATCGTAAGTATACTTTGACAAATATATGTATTGTTTATAATGTTATATATTTAAAAATGTTAATAAGTTTAGATTTTTTAAGAAAGATATTAAGAAAACAATTATATTGCAGTGATGACAAATATATTTAAGATATACTGTGAAGTACAGTAAAAATAGTACTGGGCAAAGAATCAGAAACCATACCATCTGCACATTCTCACCAAATTATTAGCAGTTTGATCTTGGATAAGTTAAATATAAGATGGGGTTAAAAATTAAATATGATGATAATTAAGTTGGTTCTTAAACTGGTCAATATTATTAATGAATATTAAATGCTTAACACTCATTTGTAAAGGATGTCTTTTAATTATTTGTGCATTAGTTCACAAAATACTGCAATGTAAGTTAAAATTTGAGACCAAATACTATCAGATATGTTTTTAAACTGATTTAATTCTATCAAATAATTATAAACGCAACATTGCCAACTGATTAAATTTAGGCTGTACATATAAATTTAACCTGTACATATATGATAGAAAGACATTCACAATTTGGTATTAATTTTGCCAATTGAGTCCAATTATTTCATTAAGTTTACAATTATAGATTTTCAGTGTCCTTGACTTTTAGAATTTTAAAGTAGGAATGACTTATAATCTCTAAAATCCAGCTAATGAAACTTAACTTTCAGTGGCCCTCAGGGACATAAGACCCTTCTAGGGTCTTGTTATTAAAAGTGTATTCCTTTCTTAAATTGGGCCCTCGATATTGCATAAGCTTCAGGCTTCAGGTACTCATATACATTTCCAACTACTAAAGAGGGACTCCTTTATTTCCCTTTTTTCCAGTGTATGTGTGTCTATATGTGTATATAGGTATGTATATAGTTATTTATATATGTATGTGTGTGTCTGTGTATATCTGCTGTTGTTGTCTTTTAATATTTAAATATACATATTCCTCCAAGGGAAGAATTTTAATAGGCCTAGTTTGAATAGCTTGCCTATCCCAAAAGTTAAGGGGGAGAGCAAATCAAACTGTTTTGAAGCTGAATTATAATCAATCTTGGAATAGGAAGACAGAACTTCTAGAGGAAAAAGTTGCTCTTCCAAACAATGGTTGGACAGACCAAACATCAGAGGACAAACATCATACATATGTTTGGAAAACAGGGCATGAGTTGGTAGTAGGCAAAAGATAAGCCTAGGGAGAAAGCAAATGCCAAATCACAGGAGCCTCTACATGTGGTGGCAGTTATGTTTTATGGAATTCAGCTGCAGAACCATGTACCTTGTTATGGATTTTGTCAAATGAGGCAATGCAGCTAGAGTTTAAGGAGAGGGATAAGCCTTGATCTGTCTTAGAAAACTGAATGTGTTATGTGACTTTCATAGAAAATGAGACAGAGAAAGAAACCCAGATTTAAAGGATGAGAAGACAAAGAAAGTCTAATTATAACCATTTATTTTGCATACAGAATAATATCTATAGTGTTCTGATGACTGATACATATATTTTACTAAATAGTAAATCAATGGTAAGTTATTTAACATATTTTAGTAATGGACCAATCTTTTATTATTTTGAAGTTATTTACAGGACTCTTTTAGAGATGTATATTTTGTAAAAGAAGTTCAGCACAAACAACATAATTATCTCATTCCAGCTTTGAAAACTAATTTCATCTTGTAAGAATAACAACATTAGACATGTAAATGAAGAAAACACTTAAATGATGCTATCAAAGGAAAACAATTTCCTGCTGTTAATTGAGTGCTTTGACAAAATTCAAGATATATAAAACTGAAATATTGATCTTCAATGCTGATAACTGCAGTTCTATTATTAAAAAACTAAAATACTGATTTAAGAAATTCAATTTGATGAATGTTTGTGAAATAGAGGTGCAGTTGTTTTCTCTACAAATATTGACCTCTACAGAAAAAAAGGTGGAAAAAATTCTTGTTTTTCCTGCTTTAAGCAAATCACTCTATGGTTTTGTGTATGTGTGTGTAGGATACTTGCACTAATATCTTTATAAAAGAAAAGCAAGTTTTTTTAAATCTTTGTTGACCTGAAACAAATAGACTGTCACATATTTCTCCAGCAAAGATGAGTTTGCTGGGGATCAACAGAGAATTTCAATTCAGGGTCTGCAACCATGGCGAGTCACATGCAAATTCCCTGCATGGCAAAAGGAGAACACTATTACAGAAAGGAAAGGGAAGTTGGGAGGGCCATAGTAAAGAGTCCATGGTTTTTCATTGGCTGAGTCCTTGCCAAGAAGTAAGAGTCTTCCTTCTTCCTCTTGGGCTCTGCTATTGCCTCAGGGCATGAGAGCTCCCCTTCTGGTCCCCCAACTATTTAATTGAAGTTTCTTTTTATTAATTTTCTACACATTCAATGCTAATATTTATCTTAATAATTTTCAGTCATTTTAATCTTTCTAAAAATTTGACAAGTGTATTCGTAGCATTCAGTGCTGACCAAATTTCATATAACTTTTTCACTCATAAACTCATTCATTTCACACATATATGTTGCTCTATTCTATAAGATTTATAGATTACAGGGATACAATGAGAAAAAAAGTTTTTACTTTTTCATGCAATGATTTGATTTTATCTCCTCTCTTAGGATATCAATTATATTTCTTTTTAATATGTTTAGTGGTTGCCATACAGCTCCCAATATATATTTTTAACTAATCTAAGCCTCCCTTTAAATAACACTAAAGTGCTTCAAGTGTAGTGTAGCTACCTTATCATAGAATATTCTGAATTCCTCTCTCTCAGCTCTTATGACATTGTTATTCTTTTCACTTATTCATATGACATATAACTCAGTATATTGTTACTATTTTAAACAAAAGTTATATTTTAGATCACTTAAAAATGAAACAAATATTTTATTTTACCTTCATTTATTCCTTTTCCAATGGTCTACCTTTCTTTATATAAATCTGAGTTTTTCATCTTTATTATTTTTCTTCTGCTGAAGAATTCCTTTTAACATTTCTTGCAGTTCAAGTCTGTAAGTAATAAATTCTCCGTTTTTGTTTCTCTAGAGAGTTATTTTATCTCCTTCTCTTTAGGAGAATAATTTTGCTACATATAGAATTCCAGTTTTGTTTGTTTGCTTTTTTTCCCCAACACTTTAAGTATTTCACTCTACTCTCTTCTTATTTGTGTGGCTTCTCATGAGAAGTCCACTGCAATTCTTGTTCTTGGGCCTTTATGGGAAGACATTTTATTTTGTTATTCAAGGTTTTCTCTGCCGTTGATTTTCTGCAGTTCGAATGTGATATGTCTACGTGTTTTTGTTTGTTGTTTTATTAATCCTCTGGGTTTCCTCCGAGCTTTCTTAGTCCGTAGTCTGGTGAATGTCGTTAATATGGGGAAGCTTTTGGCCATTATTATTTCAAATATTTTTTCTGATTTCTTTTGTGCTCTTTTATTCTCCTTCTGGAACACCAGTTACATACACGTAACAGGGCTTGAAATTTACCTACAGTCCTTGGAGACAACAAGGCCCTGGGTGAAGTTGTGTAGTGTTTTTTAGTTTTGGATTTCTCTTTTTTTTTGTTTTCCAGTCTCTACTTGTGTCCCATCTACCTATAAACAGAGGTCAAAATAATTTCACGGCTGCCCCTAGAGCCACATCCTGGGTGGGATAGCTCTCCCATGGAGGAGGGGTATAGCAACGTTAAAATGCAAAGAATTTGAACACAGGAAGGGGTAAAGAATGGATGTCAGGATTGCAGTCTATCACTGATCTACCCCATTCTTCTTGATAACACTGTCTTTGGAATCCACTAACATTTCAGTAATTTGGACTCATCGCTTTGTATGGGTGCTGTCATGAATGCACTCATGGCCTGATCTCAGTACGTCCTGTATCTCGCCTATCCATCTCTTGCTTTTCACTGTCAGTTTTTAGATGAAACCCAGAGTAGCCTTTAAAACTCTGAAAACAGCTTTATTTTATTTTCATCCTGATTTGATGATTTAGATGCATATATGATTTTACTTTGTAAATAATTTTCTCTTAGAATTCCAAGTGATTTTTCCATCTTCTTTCCATTTCTAAGTTCCTGAGAAGTATAATGACATTATTCTTTTCTCTGTGGAGATGAACTGTTTTTTTTTTCTTAAATTTCTTAGGCCATTTTCTGAAACTTGGAATTTTCAAATATCACTAAGATGCATTAAATGCAGGTTTCACTTTCTTGTCTTTTTTAAAAAATCTGTCCATTCATTTGTTTTAGCACCTACATTGAAAGACTTGATACTTTTCTTTTCAAAAACAATTGTGTTATTCTACAATTCCTCCCTTCATCCAATATTTCATCTCCTCAATTTTGGCCTCTATATCATTTTTCTCTCAATATTTTTATTTACTTGTCTTTTTATCCTATCCCAGTGCAGTATCATTGATATTTTTTCTTCTAACTAACTGCTCTACTGCTGTATTTTTTCTAATTATTAAGAGCTCTTTCTGTTATTCCATTTTTCCAATTTTTTCTAGTATCCTTTTCTGCTTTGTTGGTAAAATATTATTGAATTTGAGGACATTATAATCTATTTTAAGAACATTATTATGATGTACTTTTTGAATTATCCTCTTAAATATTTCTTGATATTTTACACTAAATTATCTATTTTCTTCCCCCAATGTACTGTGATCTTAAATTGCCCATGCATTTTTAAAATGGGAGACTTCCTTAAATTTTCCTAAGTAGATGATTTTTTTTTGCTATTTTATATGTATATTTATTTTCCCAATAGTTGTCACTCTCAAGTAGGGAAATAAAATAATTAGAAACTCATTGTTGGATACTGATGCTGCCATTTAGCACATTTAGCACATTGCACTATAGGGTTCGTCGCAGGAGAAACTTATGGATAGAGTTTACCTAGGGCTACCATAATCCATATCTCATTCTGGTGAGAATAATGCTTAGGTATTTTTTCCAGTTATAAAATCAAGCTCTACATACATGTTTAGGGATAGAGTTGGTGTAATTTTTGCATAGATAGGATTTAGCAATGCCTTATTTCTAGCCTCCCTTTTACTTCCAGTCCTCACTACTTAATCACATTATGCTCACCTTTTCCCTATAGTTCTAATTGGCAAATCAGTTTCCTCCTCTTGGTCTAATTTATTCTGGACTCTGAACTCATTTATTCTGCCTTCGTGGTCAGCATCTTTTACCCTCAACTTATCTTTCAGACATGTGTTATTATCTTTTGTCTACCCTCATAATCTTTCATCCTTGACCTATTAATCCTTTTAATATTTTAAAATTTAAATAAAGTCTCAGAAGGAAGAGAAAATAAAAACATTCTGGATGTTGGCTGTGTAGAATTGGAAGTCAATGTGATCCCACAGTTTTCAACGATTTACAGACCTTGTTACTGCTTAAGGGTTTAATTGTTTAGTACAACTGCCATATTGGCATTGCCATCCATTTAACATGGCATTACATTTCTTTGCTTCACTCAGTGATTTTGAGCCACTGCCTAATTAGATACAAAGAATGTAACAGTAGGGTGCTGGGTTTTGTTTTCCCTGTTCAGTAGGTGTTTATTAAATAAATACTCTGTTTCTAGCACAGTGTTCTAGCCAGTGACATGCAAAAGCAATAGATAATATTAATTCATCATATATTTGTCCTAGGCACTAGGTAAAGCACTTTGCAACCAGCACTTCATTTTATATTCAAGCAACACTTTTGAACTAGATAATATTATTATTTCTCTGTTTCACAAGAGGACTCTAACATTTACCCAGTTTGATTCACCTACAAATAACAAAGAAGAGTAAGGACCCTAGTTTGTCTGTCACCCAAGAATGTGTTGTTAGTTTAAAAATGTTTGAACTATGCTCTCAAATAGTATCTAGGCTAAAGAAAGAAACAGAAAAATGAACAACTAATCATTTAACATGAGTGATGTTTATTCTTCTCCCTTCCCAAATTTCTGCCCCTTTACTGATGGCCTTTTATTTCCTAAAGGAATAAAGATTAGTGTCAAGGCTCCCAAAAACAAATAGCGCTCGTGTTCATTTGTTTTTTTAATTTTTATTTTAGTAAAGTTGCTCAGTTAGGACAGGCAGAGCCAGAGAGAAAGTCATCATGCATTATTTTATTGAAGATAGGTTTTTACATGAGTTTCAGCTCAGGAATTAGCAATTTTTCAAAAGAGAACACCATATTGCCACCAAAATGGGCTTCAATTTTTTGTGAAGTTAAGTTAAATATATAAAAATAGGAATTAATAGGGCAGATGGAGCATAACTCCCTCATTCACCCAAATTTCATTACATATGAATATTTCCAATCATTTCAGTACATGATAGTGAGATGAAGGTGTATTATCATACCAGGTATTTTGATGCATGTTGGGAAGAGGAAGAGTTGAAGTGATTGATATTTGAAGTAGAGCCAGTCAAAGAAGCCACAGTCCAGAACATTTGCAGGAGGTGTTTTTAAGACATACAGAAATAGAAGAAGAAAATATTTGAGCTGAGGTGCCAGCCTTTTTGGCCTGTCCCTATATCACAAATAAAACTTGCTAATCACTGCACCATGCTTGCAAACATAGAAACCTTTGTCACACTCCCAGGCTGGGCAGAGACCTGCTGCATAAGTGTGTCAACACAACTGCTGAAGAAATTTACATAGTTCCCCATGTTAAACTTTTTAAGTTTTGACTAATAAATATGAATGGACAAGGGAGAATTACCAGATATTTAAGGGACATAGAAGTACAAATTTAAAAATAAAACAACTCAAATGACACATGCAGAATAGCTTTCACAATGCAGAGAAAAATCAGGAAATATAAAATAATTTAAAAGAATTCAAATTAGTAGCTTCAGAAAGATTCATGAAGATATTGGATATATAAAAATGGCATAAGCTGTTATGAAAAGGAGAAAGGAGAGACTATGAACAAGTTCTTAGATATCGAAAATACGATTGCTTAAATAAAATATTTAATAGACGTTCTAGAAGAAAAAAATCGAGGAAATCTCCCAACTGTAGAACAAAAAAAGAAATAGAGTTTAATAATAAGAAGGAAACATTGAGAAACCTGAATCATTAATTTAGGAGGTTTAACATTTATATAAAAGGAATTTCAGAAAGGGAGAACAGAGGAAATGGAAAGGAGAAATTTATCAACGAAATGATAAAAGCAAATTTCCCAGAGGTAAGACACAAGCCTGGACTTGAAATTGTAAGAGCTCATCTAATGCCTACCAGAACAGATCAGACAAAAGATTTACAAAGGAAAATAAAATAGTGTAACTTGAAGAAGCCTAGAAAATTACAGAATTATAGAAAATGTTCAAAACTTTTATGTATTTCATGTATTCATTTGTTCATCTGTCATTAATGAATGACATACCTTGGCTATAAAATGGTGAATAAAAGAGGAAAATCCTCTCTATATTGAATATTATGCCTTATTTTAAAAGCAAGAAATGCCTGTAAACAAAAATATAGTATACTTGCCTTAGAAGGCTAGGACTGCCATAAGAGAATCCCAAAGAGTTTAAACAACAGAAATTAATTATCTCACAGTTCTGGAGGTTGGAGTATCAAGATCAAGGTGTTGGCACCATTGCTTTCTGGTGAGGACTCTCTTCCTGACTCCTGGATGGCTGCCTTCTCATTGTGTCCTCACATGGCCTTTTCTCTGTGTGCAAAATCCTAGCGTCTCTTTCTCTTCTTATATCAGTCCCATTGGATTAGGGACCAACCCTTACTACCATATTTAAACTTAATTACCTTCTTAAAGGCTCTTTTTCCAAATTTAGTCCCATTGGGGGTTAGGCCTTCAACTTAAGAATTTTGGGGGAACACAATTCAGTCCATAACAGTAATATCAGTTTTGATGAAGCAAAATGGGATGGGGGAGAATGTGTTGGCAAACACTTTATGTAGAGTCAATATTAAAACGCTCTACAGTGAGGGGAGATTTGAGTGGAAGTTTGGAGGAGGTGGGACAGATGAAGATATGAGGGCAAGAGTATTCTACACAGAAGAAGCAATAAGTGCAAAAGCCAGGGGAAGAATGAGCTTAATTGTTGGAAAAAGAGAAAGGGAGCAAGAAGGTTTAAAATGATGGAGACGGAGAGTGGTAGTGATGTTGGTGGTTCTGCGGCCAGCAGTAACAAAGAAGGGACTTGTAGGCCAAGGTGAAGGATTTGTATTTTAGTTGACATATAATGGAGGAATCATTACATGACTTGGACTAGAAAGCATCACCATCTATGTTGTATTCTTTCAAAGTTCACTTTAGTTGCTTTATGAACAACAGACTATAGGGATGGAGTGAAAGTAAAGAGACTTGCAAGAAAATAATTTTAATAATTCATATGAGAGAACAAATATAGGATGCAAAGATAATTCAAGAAATAGAAGAGACTTAATTCTAATTAGTAGCTGCAGAGGGATTTGGGACCATATTGTATCCGTCGAAGAAAATTTAAAAAACCCCATAATTAAAAGCAGCAATGAGAGGCTGAAAAATAATTCTTGGAAATTGAAAATACGGCTAACTAAATACATCCTCCACTGTTGCAACAGAAAGAGAAAAGACACTGGGGAAGGCATATGGACTTTACCATGATGCAGAAATGACTATCACATTTCTCGCTTTGGAAGGGAAGGGTAAGCATCATGTACTAGTCTCTGTTCCAGAAATATACCATGTCCTTCTGGTTAGATGTAGAAAAGTTCATTGTAAGACCAAGGAACTTTACCCACCTCTATTTATTCATTTTGTTTCATTGCAGATAAATCCTTTTGTTCTTGTTTTGTTTGGTTTAGGTTGGTCAATCTCTCTGACCCAGGTTTATTTACTAGATTGAGCAAGCATAGATTCCTTTTTACCTAGATTCATTTTGACAAGGTTTTGTTTTTTTTTTTTAATTTTGTTGAATGGTGATTCATGTCCTTGAAAATCTTAGCTTATTGCCTGTTGATTTTGCTTTTGGAAAATCTGTTTGTTAACAGACAAATTCAGAAATATTACTAGGTCATTCTAGTCAAATACCCAGGTCTGCTTAAGAGGAGTGTGAAGACTAGGCTACTTTTTCATGGCATCATCTCTTAACAATTCTTGAGTATTCTGTCAGCTCATTTTACTACTTTTCAGTTTATTCCTAAAGTACTAAGTAGTAATTTGGAAAACGTGTTTTTTTACACAGGGAGCTTTCAGACTCAGTGAAGTGTGTTATAAATAGATAACCAAGGCTATATATGGGTCTGAGGTTACATCAAAAATTGTTTTACAACTTTAGAGTTTCCCAAACTTTTGAAATTTTAAGGTGAAGATTCTAAGTCATTCTTTAGATTAGAGACCAGCATATTGAGACCAGAATAATGTGGAAGGGTGGAATCAAAGCATCATAAGAGTTTGGATTTTCTTTAGAAGAACTTCTCTAAACCTAAGCAAGTTATTCTCCATAAAATTTCTGTCCTTTATGATAATGGCCCTCCATTTCTACCATGACACAATAGATTCTCTCTCTCTAATAGAAAAACCTTCCTACACATACATAAACTAATTATTATGATGATAATGACATTGAAAGAGAGTCTGCCTTCCTTGAACATGAACATACTCAAAACAGAGAGAAAAAGTAAGTTTTTTCCCTTGGAATACTTCTTTCCACTTGGACAAAGAAGAGCTTAAGCTGGCTGTCTCTGAAGCTTCAAATGTTAACACACACATTTCAGCCTGCTGATCACCCATCATTTTTAGCATTAGCAATAGTAATAGAGTATTTGATGTTAAGGACAGCTAATATGGATTAATTTCTTAAATTATAATTGCAGTCAGCTTCCCTCAGATTGTATACAATTGTATAGAACCTTCCAGAAATCTTTGGGTTAACACGCTTTATGATTTGTTTACAGACAGGAAACAGTTTTGCCTGATCATCTTAATTAGACCAGTTACATTTCACTTTTGGGCTGTATCGTGTTATTTGTATCAGAGCAACTTCATACCCCTATATCCCAGTCTGTTGATATTCCTTCTAATATCCCATGTTATCACTTTGGGGAAGTCTAAATAGAAGACTCCAGAGTCCCCTCACCATGACAAAAGAGAGAAGACTGTCCTTGACTAGATGTAGACAATGTAGAAAAGTCCAAAGCATAATAAGACTTGATACATAATGTAAAGTAATGAGATAGAATTCAAAGATTAAGAATGTCCAGAGGCTAATTTTGTTCAGAGGGGCACACTTACTAGATATCTGAGATAAGAATCAGAAAAAAAAAAAATCTCAGAAAGGTGAAACAAAATTGGAGGAGGAATATCACATAGTTAATTCCAACTTCAAAATTCTGGAAACAAGTGTCATTTAGAGGGAAAAAAAGTTCTCAGTGATTTAAGAAGTGGTTGGTTGTGGCAAGATGGCTTTAAAATTTGAAAATGATTTCTTTTGCTTTTCTCAAAGTATATTCATTATCAAGACATGACATTTATATTAAGAAATGCACAAAACGCTGCCAACATATTTACAACATGGCAGTACCAATATTTACTACCAGCAGGAGTTTATGAGAGTTCAGATTTCTCCTTATTTGTTAGTTGTTTTTTTTTTCTTCAATTTTCGTCATTCTAGTAGTTGTGCAGTCATATTTCATTTGAGGATGAGTTTGCATTTTCCTAATACCTAATGATTCTGAGCACCTTTTGTATTTTCATTGGCCGTTTGGATTTTTTATTTGGTGAAGGTCATGTTCAAATTTTTGGCTTATTTCTTATTGTATCATCTGTCTTTTTCTTACATATTTGTAGGAGGTCTCTATACATTCTGTATGTAAGAAAGTATAATTTATTAATACATTCCTTTATCTTTTATTTATGCTTTTGTGCTCTTTTTAAATGAATCTTACCCCACCCCAGTTTACAAGGATAGTGTATGTCTTGTTCTAGAAGATTTATTGCTTTAGCTTTTGCATTTAGGTCTAAAATCTGCTTGGATTTTTTGTTTGGTTTAAGTATAGATCAAAATTTATTAATTAATTTATTATTTATTTTGTTGTTTTCCCATCAGAATGTATAATCAAACTTACATCATTTATTTCAAAGTCTATTTAGTTTTTCCACCTGGGCCCCTTCTCTTTGGTAGAATTGGACCATATGTTTACTTCCCCAGCACCACAGAACTGTGAAAAATACTGCTTAAGTTTCTGCTTTCTGCTTAGCCTCTGGGTTTCCTACTCATGACCTTAACTCTCATGATACTCTTTAGTTTAAACTATTAAGTCTTCTTTGGGTAAAACAACCAGTCTCAGCAGCGTACATTTCCCAAGTACAATTGAACCTTGATTAAGAGTGCTGGGATATTTGATGCCCACTGAAATCTGGGGGAAAATGTCAATGAGCTTAATATGTGAATATTATATATAAAATGAAGCTACATTTATTTGCAATTTAACCTTTTTCTTAATTAAACTCATTCAATTTGATAGCTCTCAAGTTAAAAAAAAAGTCTAAAAATATGTCATTAATGGTAACCTTAATGCCAGTAATTACTCAGTTTTAACAAATCCAGAAAAGCAATAAGTAGTACAAAAATTATGAGTCAAAACTATGTTTAAAAGTTACTTTTTGGTATGGTCTGAATTTTTTTGTCCTCCTTAAATTATTATGTTGAAACCCTAACCCTCAAAGTAGATGTATTAGGAGATGGGGGCTTTTGGGATATATTTAGTTCGTAAGAGCAAAGACTTCATGAATGGAATTAGTGCCTTTGTAAAAGAAGCTCAAGAGAGGTCCCTTCCCCCTTCCACCATGTTAGGACACAACAAGACGGTGACCGCTATGAAGTAGGAAGTGGGCCCTCACCAGAACACAGCCATGTTGATAGATCATTCCCTAATCTTTGGACTGTACAGCTAGGGCTGTGGACTTCAGACATTCTCCAGATTGTGCTTTCTCTGAGTCATATTAGCTCTTATACACATAAGTATACAGAGATCCAAGGCTAGAGATGGTGAAATAAGACTAAAGTTTTAAAAATAGTAAATATGTTTTTTGTCTCTAATCTTCTGTCTTCTGGATTCTGATTTTTGATTGCTGTGTTTTCTCTCATTAATCCTGCTTGAGGTTCATAATGTGTCTGTTATCTGTAGCATGATGTCTTTTATCAATTTTTGAAATTTCTCAGATATTGATTCTTCCTCATTATCTCTCTCTTATCATTAAGTTTCAATAACATATCTTAAATTTCTTCATCTCATATCCCCTATGTTTTTTGTCCTTTCCTATATGTTTCCCATCCATTATTTCCTTCTGACCCCTCTCCAATTTGCCAACTTTCTTATATCTACTTATTCCACTGAGATTTTAATTTCAGGTTTTATATATTTAGTTCTAGAATGTTTTGTGTTTAAAATTTATTTTTCAATGGATTGTCATTACAATTATGGATGTTACATAATTAGTCAAAACCATTTGAACATATTATAAGTATTGGTAGTTACTAAAAATGAAAAAATAATTATAACAGCAATTCTTTTATTTTTTACACTTTTTTGTCTTCTTTTTTTCTTAACATCTTTATTGGAGTATAACGGCTTTACAATGTTGAGTTAATTTCTGCTGTATAACAAAGTGAATCAGCAATAAGTATACATATATCCCCATATCCCCTCCCTCTTGCATCTCCCTCACACCCTCCTTATCCCACCCCTGTACGTGGTCACAAAGCACCAAGCTGATCTCCCTGTGCTATGTGGCTGCTTTCCACTAGCTATCTATTTTATATTTGGTAATGTGTATATGTCAATGCAACTCTCTCACTTCATCCGTTCTTACCCTTCCCCATCCCCGTGTACTCAAGTGCAATATCATTCTCTACGTCTGTGTCTTTATTTCTGTCCTGCCCCTAGGTTCTTCAGAACCATTTTTTCCTTTTTTTTTTTTTTTAACATTCCATATACATGTGTTAGCATACAGTATCCATTTTTCTCTTTCTGACTTACTTCACTCTGTATGACAGACTCTAGGTCTATTCACCTCACTACAAATAACTCAATTACATTTCTCTTTATGGCTGAGTCATATTGCATTGTATATATGTGCCATATTTCCATTCATCTGTCGATGGATGCCTAGGTTGCTTCCATATCTTGGCTATTGTAAATAGTGCCACAGTAAACATTGTGGTACATGTCTCTTTTAGAATTATGGTTGTTTCAGGGTATTTGTCCAGTAGGGGGATTGCTGGGTCATATGGTAGTTCTATTTTCAGTTTTTTAAGGAACCTCCATACTGTTCTCCATAGTGGCTGTATCAATTTATATTCCCATGAACAGTGCAAGAGGGTTCCCTTTTCTCCGTACCCTCTCCAGCATTTTTTGTTTGTAGATTTTTTGATGATGGTCATTCTAACCTGTGTGAGGTGATATCTCATTGTAGTTTCGATTTGCATTCCTCTAATGATTAATGATGTTGAGCATCCTTTTATGTGTTTGTTGGCCATCTGTATATCTTCTTTGGAGAAATATCTATTTAGGTCTTCCGCCCATTCTTGGGTTGGGTTGCTTCTTTTATTGATATTGAGCTGCATGAGCTGCTCGTAAATTTTGGAGATTAATCTTTTGTCAGTTGCTTCATTTGCAAATATTTTCTCCCATTCCGAGTGTTGTCTTTTGGTCTTATTTATGGTTTCCTTTGCTGTGCAAAAGCTTTTAAGTTTCATTAGGTCCCATTTGTATATTTTTGTTTTTAATTCCATTTCTCTAGGAGGTGGGTCAAAAAGGATCTTGCTGTGATTTACGTCATAGAGTGTCCTGCCTATTTTTTCCTCTAAGAGTTTTATAGTATCTGGCCTTACATTTATGTCTTTAGTCCATTTTGAGTTTATTTTTGTGTATGGCGTTAGAAATGTTCTAATTTCATTCTTTTACATGTAGCTGTCCAGTTTTCCCAGCACCACTTATTGAAGAGGCTGTCTTTTCTCCATTGTACGTTCTTGCCTCCTTTGTATAAATTAGGTGACCATACGTGCATGGGTTTATCTCTGGGCTTTCTATACTGTACTACTGATCTATATTTCTGTTTTTGTGCGAGTACCATACTGTCTTGATTACTCTAGCTTTGTAGTATAGTTTGAAGACTGGGAGCCTGATTCCTCCAGCTCCGTTTTTCTTTCTCAAGATTGCTTTGGCTATTCGGGGTCTTTTGTGTTTCCATACAAATTGTGAAGTTTTTTGTTCTAGTTCTGTGAAAAATGCCAGTGGTAGTTTGATAGGGATTGCATTGAAGCTGTAGATTGTTTTGGGTAGTATAGTCATTTTCACAAAGTTGATTCTACCAATCCAAGAACATGGTATATCTCTCTATCTGTTTGTATCATCTTTAATTTCTTTCATCAGTGTCTTACAGTTTTCTGCATACAGGTCTTTTGTCTCGTTAAGTAGGTTTATTCCTGGATGTTTTATTCTTTTTGTGGCAATGGTAAATGGGAGTGTTTCCTTAATTTCTCTTTCAGATTTTTCATCATTAGTGTATGGGAAGGCAAGAGATTTCTGTGCATTAACTTTGTATCCTGCTACTTTACCAAATTCATTGATTGGCTCTAGTAGTTTTCTGGTAGCATCTTTAGGATTCTCTATGTATAGTATCATGTCATCTGCAAACAGTGACAGCTTTACTTCTTTTCTGATTTGGATTCCTTTTATTTCTTTTTCTTCTCTGATTGCTGTGGCTAAAACTTCCAAAACTATGTTGAATAATAGTGGGGAGAGCGGGCAACCTTGTCTTGTTCCTGATCTTAGAGGAAATGATTTCAGTTTTTCACCATTGAGAATGATTCTGGGTGGTGGGTTTGTCATATATGGTCTTTATTATGTTGAGGTAAGTTCCCTCTCTGCCTACTCTCTGGAGAGTTTTTATCATAAATGGGTGTTGTAGTTTCTCAAAAGCTTTTTCTGCATCTATTGAGATGATCATATGGTTCTTATCCTTCAATTTGTTAATATGGTGTATTACATTGATTGATTTGCATATATTGAATAATCCTTGCTTTCCTGGGATAAACCCCACTTGATCATGGTATATGTTACTTTTAATGTGCTGTTGGATTCTATTTGCTAGGGTTCCATTAAGATTTTTGCATCTATGTTCATCAGTGATATTGGCCTGTGGTTTTCTTTTTTTTGACCTCTTTGTCTGTTTTTAGTATCAGGGTAATCGTGGCCTCGTAGAGTGAGTTTGGGAGTGTTCCTCCCTCTGCTATATTTGGAAGAGTTTGAGAAAGATAGGTGTTAGCTCTTCTCTAAATGTTTGATAGAATTTGCCTGTGAAGCCCTCTATTCCTGGGCTTTTATTTGTGGGAAGACTTTTAATCACATTTTCAATTTCAGTGCTTGTGATTGGTCTGTTCATATTTTCTATTTCTTCCTGGTTCAGTCTTGGGGGGTTTTACTTTTCTATGAATTTGTCCATTTCTTCCAGGTTGCCCATTTTATTGGCATATAGTTGCTTGTAGTAATCTCTCATGATCCTTTGTATTTCTGTAGCGTCAGTTGTTACTTCTCCTTTTTCATTTCTAAGTCTGTTGATTTGAGCCTTCTCCCTTTTGTTCTTGATGAGTCTGGCTAGTGGTTTATCAATTTTGTTTATCTTCTCAAAGAACCACCTTTTAGTTTTATTGATCTTTGCTATTGTTTGCTTCTTTTTCATTTATTTCTGATCTCATCTGTATGATTTCTTTCCTTTTGCTAACTTTGTGGTTGTTTTGTTTTTCTTTCTCTAACTGCTTTAGGTGTAAGTTTAGGTTGTTTATTTGAGATTTTTCTTATTTCTTGAGGTAGAATTGTATTGCTATAAACTTTCCTCTTAGAACTGCTTTTGCTGCATCCCATGGGTTTTAGGTTGTCGTGTTTTCATTGTCATTTGTGTCTAGCTATCTTTTGATTTCCTCTTTGATTTCTTCAGTGATCTCTTGGTTATTCAGTAGCATATTTTTTGGCCTCCATGTGTTTGTATTTTTAACAGTTTTTTTTTTTTTTTTCTGTAATTGGTATCTAGTTTCATAGCATTGTGGTTGGAAAAGATACTTGATACAATTTCAGTTTTCTTAAATTTACCAAGGTTTCATATGTGACCCAAGATATGATCTATCCTTGAGAATGCTCCATTAGCACTTGAGAAGAAAGCATATTCTGCTGTTTTGGGGTGGAATGTCCTATAAATATCAATTAAGTTCATCTTGTTTAGTGTATCATTTAAAGCTTGTGTTTCCTTATTTGTTTTCATTGTGGATGATCTGTCCATTGGTGAAAGTGAGGTGTCAAAATCCCCTAGTATGATTGTGTTACTGTCGATTTCCCCCTTTATGGCTGTTAGCATTTGCCTTATGTATTGAGGTGCTCCTATGTTCGTTGCATAAAGTTTTACAATTTTTATATCTTCTTCTTGGATTGATCCCTTGATCATTATGTAGTGTCCTTCTTTGTCTCTTGTAATAGTGTTTGTTTTAAAGTCTATTTTGTCTGATATGAGAATTGCTAGTCCAGCTTTCCTTTGATTTCCATTTGTATGGAATATCTTTTTCCATCCCCTCACTTCCAGTCTGTATATGTCCCTAGGTCTGAAGTGGGTCTCTTGTAGTCAGCATATATACGGGTCTTGTTTTTGTATCCATTCAGTCAGGCTATGTCTTTTGGTTGGAGCATTTAATCCATTTACATTTAAGGTAATTATTGATATGTATGTGCCTATTACCATTTTCTTAATTGTATTGAGTTTGTTATTGTAGGTCTTTTCCTTCTCTGGGTTTCCTGCCTAGAGAAGTTCTTTTAGCATTTGTTGTAAGGTGGTTTGGTGGTGCAGAATTCTCTTAGCTTTTGCTTGTCTGTAAAGGTTTTAATTTTTCCAACGAATCTGAATGAGATCCTTGCTGGGTAGAGTAATCTTGGTTGTAGGTTTTTCCCTTTCATCACTTTAAATATGTCCTGCCACTCCCTTCTGGCTTGCAGAGTTTCTGCTGAAAGATCAGCTGTTAACTTTATAGGGATTCCTTTTTATGTTATTTGCTGCTTTTCCCTTGCTGCTTTTAATATTTATTCTTTGTATTTAATTTTTTTTTTTTTTTTTTTTTTTTGGTACGCGGGCCTCTCACTGTTGTGGTGTCTCCCGTTGCGGAGCACAGGCTCCAGACGCGCAGGCTCAGCAGCCGTGGCTCATGGGCCCAGCCGCTCCATGGCATGTGGGATCTTCCTGGTCCAGGGCACGAACCCGTGTTCCCTGCATTGGCAGGTGGACTCTCAACCACTGCGCCACCAGGGAAGCCCCGTATTTAATTTTTGATAGTTTGTGTCTTGGCGTGTTTCTCCTGGTATTTATCCTGTGTGGGGCTCTCTGTGCCTCCTGGACTTGACTGACTATTTCCTTTCCCATGTTAGGGAAATTTTCAACTATAATCTCTTCAAATATTTTCTCAGACCCTTTATTTTTCTGTTCTTCTTCTGGGACCCCTAAATTTGAATGTCCATATGCTTAACATTGTGCCAGAGGTCTCTGAGACTGTCCTCAATTCTTTTCATCCTTTCTTCTTTATTCTGCTCTACGGTAGTTATTTCCACTATTTGTCTTCCAGGTAACTTATCCATTCTTCTGCCTCAGTTATTCTGCTATTGATCCCTTCTAGAGAATTTTTAATTTCATTTATTGTGTTGTTCATCATTGTTTGTTTGCTCTTTAGTTCTTCTTGGTCCTTGTTAAACTTTTCTTGTATTTTCTCCATTCTATTTCCAAGACTTTGGATTGTGTTTACTCTCATTACTCTGAATTCTTTTTCAGGTAGACTGCCTTTTTCTTCTTCATTTGTGTTGTCTGGTGGGTTTTTACTTTGCTGCTTCATCTGCTGCATATTACTCCGTCTTCCCATTTTGCTTAACTTACTATGTTTGGGGTTTGTTTTTCACAGGCTGCAGGTTCGTAGTTCCCGTTGTTTTTGGTGTCTGCCCCCAGTGGGCAAGGTTAGTTCAGGGGCTAGTGTAGGCTTCCTGGTGGAGGGTACTGGTGCCTGTGTTCTGTTGGATTAGTCTGGATCTTGTCTTTGTGGTGGGCAGGGCCACATCCAGTGGTGTGTTTTGGGGTGTCTGCGACCTTATTATGATTTCAGGCAGCCTCTCTGCTAATGGGTTGTGTTGTGTTCCTGTCTTGCTAGTTTTTTGGCTTAGGGTGTCCAGCACTGGAGCTTTGCTGGATGTTGAGTGGAGCTGGGTCTTAGCATTGAGATGGCAATCTCCGCAAGAGCTCTTGCCAATTGATATTACATGGGGTAGAGTTCTCTGGTGGTCCAGTGTGTTGAACTCAGCTTTCCCACCTCAGAGGCTCAAGCCTGATACCAGGCCTGTCAGCCAGATGGCTCAGAAGAAGAGGGAGAAAAAAGTAAAGATAAATATATAAATAAATAAAATTTTAAAAAATAATTAAAATTTAAAAAATAAGTATTAAAATAAAAAAAAATTTTTAAGTAATAAAACATAGAAGAGAGCAACCAAACCAATAAACAAATCCACCAATGATATCAAGCACTGAAAACTATACTAAGATAAACATAAAAATCAGAAACAAGTCACTCGCAGACAGCAAACCCCAAGTCTACAGTTGCTTCCAAATTCCACCGCCTCAATTTTGGGATGATTCATTGTCTATTAAGGTATTCCAGAGATGCAGGGTACGTCAAATTCATTGTGGGGATTTAATCCGCTGCTCCTGAAGCTGTACGAAGAAATTTCTCTTTCTCTTCTTTGTTCACACAGCTCCTGGGGTTCAGCTTTGGTTTTGGCCCCACCTGTGCATATAGGTCCTCTGAGGGTGTCTTTTCTCCAACCAGACAGGAGCGGGTTAAAGGAGCGGCTGATTAGGGGGCTCTGGCTCACTCAAGCCAGGGGGATGGAGGGGTACGGAATGCGGGCCGAGCCTGCTGCGGCAGAGGCCGGCGTGACATTGCAACAGCCTGGGGTGCGCCATGTGTTCTCCTGGGGAATTTGTCCCTGGATCACAGGACCCTGGCAGTGGCGGGCTGCACAGGCTCCCAGCGGGGGAGGGGCAAGTTGTGGATAGTGACCTGTGCTTGCACGCAGGCTTCTTGGTGGCTGCAGCAGCAGACTTAGCGTTTCATGCCTGTCTGTTGTGTCTGCGCTGATAGCCGTGGTCACGTCCATCTCTGGAGCTCGTTTAGGCAGTGCTCTGCCTTCTGTGGGCAGAAAGGGAAGGAATCCCCTCTCCTCGTACACCCTGAAACAATGGTCTCTTGACTCTTAGGCAGTTCCAGACCTTTTCCCGGACTCCCTCCTGGCTAGCTGTGGTGCACTAGCCCCCTTCAGGCTGTGTTCACACCGCCAACCCCAGTCCTCTCCCTGGGATCTGACCTCTGAAGCTGGAGCCTGAGCTCCCAGCCCCCGCCCGCCCTGGCGGGTGAGCAGACAAGCCTCTCATGCTGATGAGTGCCGTTCGGCACCGATCCTCTGTGCGGGAATCTCTCCGCTTTGCCCTCTGCATCCCTGTTGCTGTGCTCTCCTCCGCGGCTCCGAAGTTTACCCCCTGCCCACCCCCTGTCCCCGCTCACGAAAGGGGCTTCCTAGTGTGTGGAAACTTTCCCTCCTTCACAGCTCCCTTCCAGAGGTGCAGGTCCCGTCCCTATTCTTTTGTCTCTGTTTTTTCTTTTGCCCTATCCAGGTACATGGGGAGTTTTTTGCCTTTTGGGAGGTCTGAGGTCTTCTGCCAGCATTCAATAGGTGTTCTGTAGGAGTTGTTCCACATGTAGATGTATTTCTGATGTATTTGTGGGGAGGAAGGTGATCTCCACGTCTCACTCGTTTACCACCTTGAAGCACCCCGATAGCAGCAACTCTTAATAAAATAGATGTGAGAGCTTTGTATCTTTGTTAAAAGAAATTTTACTGACATCAGTTTTTTGAATTGTTCCATGTTTTGGTGCCCTGGATATTTTTACATCTGGGTGCAGAGCACCATGGTAATATACCTGTTTTCTTCTGGGAGAAACAATGTTACACACAAATTGACATTATAAGAGTCTATGTGGATGACAAGGTCTGAATATTGATTTGTTTAAAAGTATGTGTGTTTACACTAATATCAGGATATTTTCCTACCCAGTTTTAAGACCAATGATATATACAATACAACCTTCCAACACAAAAAGGACCTGCCGATTCAGGAAAAGCCTATGGTTTTCCAGCTATGCCTGTGACAGAGTGGAAGGATCCGTTTAAATTAATAGTGAAGAATGACTAAATCCTCCAGATATAAAATGTGTTTGACAGTGAGCTTTTATCATAATAAAAAGTGATAATTTGGTCTTGATTTTTAAAACAGTGTCTAAATCTTAAAAGGTTTTGAACTGGGTGAAGAAGACTGTCAGATTGTTCCTCTAAAATTTCAACACTTGGGAAACTTGAGATACAGAAAATGAATCAAATGAGGGACTAAATAGTTTTAAAAAGAACTGAGACTTCAGACAAGGCAGTACATTTCCTGATTTGATAATGCTCTGAATACAGTACAGCTTCACATCCTAGGAGCCTATTGATAATCAATACTTCTGCTCTTTGCTTCTTCTACAAACTTTATCTCTGCATTGCTTATGAAAGCATTAGGCTTAAGTAATATTCCCATCTGCTTTATCTTTACTTTGTCATTTTTCTTTCCTGTTCTCCTGTCATTTTCAGGAAAGGTCAATCTTTTTTTCTACCATTTTCGCTTAAAATCAATTACCCTTTTTTAGCATTTTAAGAAAAGAACTCATGGCTGAACTTTTCTTTTAATTTATCTTTGTTGTCTGGCCCAGAACCTTACATTTTTAACAAAAATCTGTATTTTGTCTTGTAAGTTCCCCCATGGAGAAAGGGCATCCGTAACTTATGGCTTTTTCAGAAGCATCTTAATGCTCAAACAAATCCTGTACACCTTCATACCTTAGTTGAATAATCCCATCAGTGGAATGTTATTTCATCTTAACAACATGCAAAGTACATACAACCCAAAATTTATATTCATCTGATATTATTGATTCAAATTACATAAATCAAACATTGATAAAACTTCAAGATAATAATGTTATCGATTCTATTTGTCAGAATCCTTAAAATCCTTGGTTGCATATTTTCTTTTTCAACAATTGTGTGCATGTTGCTTTTGTTGGGGTCTAGGGAGTATAATTGTCAATCATTTATAACAAATAACTTAGCTTTAGGAGTTTTGTTGTAGTTACTCTTGCTGTCCCTCTTCTCTCTCTCTCTCTCTCAATCTCTGTCTCAAAGACACTAGAGAAGTGAGATGAATCCAGTTCTTCAATCTACATGTACCCAAACTTGAGGTATAAATATTTAAAGGACCATTTCCCCCTCCATCCTGAATGGGGTTGAGTCAGCTTTCCTGCTTCCTCTCTGTTTCCTAAGAGTTATTTCCCCCTCTTCTGCTTCACAGTTTCATAGCCCTGTGGGAACAGAGGTTAGGGTGAGGCTTCCTGTCGGCTTCCTCCCCTTTTGCAGGCACCAGACCCTGGTTGTTGGCTCCACAAAGCTGTTCAAAAGGATTCTCTAAGTTAACAGAAGTCTTCCTCCTCCCTAGGGCAGTCTTGGTTGAGGTTAGTTTATATCTCTAGAGACATGCTTCGTGTTGGCCTCTGAGAATGATTTGCCTTCATTCCTTTCATTTGCTCAACAGTGCCTTTAAATGTGTTTTATGCACTTAAGTAAGCATTTTTCTACATTTCCGAAAAAGAGCATTTTCTAGGATATGGGCACTGCCTTATTGTCAGAATTGGGTGTCTCAACTCACATATTTACACAAATCTATAGAAGAAGATCAGCATGGTGCTTACATTGGGAAAACAATCACTTTAGAATATCTGCAGTTCTGTGTTCTCATCTCACCCCAAATTTTAGATATCTGAGAAGGTTATCTCAAATTGTTTAATAAGACGAAACTATCTTACAAAGATAACCCCAAATTGCCTAGTACAATATAAGTTTTTCCTTATTTGATAGGTGTCATTAACATTTAACAAGTTAATATGTATAGACATTATGAGGTTCATCAAATACACAGTAGCACTATTTCTGTAGTAAGTCAAAGGGCAATTTATATTTATATATATGGTTATATATATGGTTCTTTAATATGTGCAATGTTTAAGATAATTTATCATACTAGGTAAAAATCTAATAGATTAGTTCTGTGCTTCCAACTTAGAGGATATAGACTTGTGGTTTTAATTTATAAAAATTGTTAGTAGGTTTTTAGATGATATTTGATGATGCCATTAAACATAGTATTCAAAAAGAGAGTACTTTATCAGATTAATATGAGTTAGTAAATACTTGTATTTACTTGTAATCTTACTTGTAAGATTTAACTTTCAAGATGTTGGTAAGATTTGCCTTTTAAAAAAAAATTATTTACTTTTGGCTGCCTTGGGTCTTTGTTGCTGCATGCGGGCTTTCTCTAGGTGCAGTGATCGGGAGCTACTCTTCGTTGCGGTGTGTGGGCTTCTCATTGCAGTGGTGTCTCTTGTTGTGGAGCATGGGCTCTAGGCGTGTGGGCTTCAGTAGTTGTGGCACGCAGGCTCAGTAGTTGTGGTTTGCGGGATGTAGAGCACAGGCTCAGTAGCTGTGGTGCATGGGCTTAGTTGCTCCGAGGCACGTGGGCTCTTCCTGAACCAGGACTCAAACCCATGACCCCTGCATTGGCAGGCGGATTCTTAACCACTGTGCCACCAGGGAAGTCCAGATTTGCCTTTTAAGATAGGTTTTAAAATAAGATTTGTAAGATTTTCTGCTCTTAGAAAAAGGAAGCATGCAAACGAGGCCCAAACATATTAAACAAGTTTAATTAGTTAGTTTTTCATGAAGGCAAGTTCATAAAAATGAGGGAAAGCAGAAGACATTACAATGAAAATCACAGAATTGATTTCTGATGCTGACAATAACATGTGCTTTTTCTCTCTGGATCTGTAGTTATTGCCCTGTTTTTGCAATCTTGGACCACATATTATGAGTAGAAACTCTGATGATTTTCAGGAAACAGAAGTACGAGACAGCATTTAGATTCCTCTTGTATGTATATATTAAAAACTAAAGATGTCGACTGAAAAAAAAAAAGCACAACGTGAGAGTTGTGAGTTAAATTTGGGGCAAAATGAGGACTATAGCCTGGGAGATAGCATTTCAGATAGCTCTGAGGAACTGCTCCGAAGAGGTAGGGAGGAAGGCCAGTATATATGTGATTTTGGTGAAGGCGGAGTACATGCAATCAAGCACATATTTTTTTGCAGAAAACTTCTGCTGGTGTCGTGAAGGTTACGGTTAGTCATGAGGAGCAGATGTCACCATGAAGTATTTTAGTGCTTATCTAGATATGAGGAGATGCAAGAATTGGACTCATAAAATTGTCTCCTGAAAATATCTAACTATCTGAAGACCTGTTCTGCCAGTTTTTCCCAGAGCACGGAGTGCCTCATTCCTGATCTCCACCCTGAACTCCTTTCAGGGGGTGTTGAAGGTCAGCAGCTGCAGCGGCTCATGATTTAATCCTTGTAGATGGCAGATGGCAAGTGCCAATCTGTAGGTGACAGATCAGAAAGAGATTTGATGCAGATTCCATCATTACTCGTTTAATTAATTTATTATCATATTTTAAACCAGTATCGTAAACTCTGATATCATTTCTGATATTATTTCACAGTCTTCACTCAAGCTAAAGCCATATATATACTTAGCAGCATGCATTTGGTTATTTTATTTTTTAAATGTATTTCTTCGAAATGCTTTAAATAAAAATTTAATAGTAAGAATATACATCATGATGTGTATTTGTATTTTACTGACCTTAAACCCTAACTGGGATTCTAATTTGGCAATAAAAGTTTTACCTCTTGCATTTCAAGCTAGTCCAAAACATTGAGTTGTGTTAAATGATATACTGCACTATCTCACATACTCATTGTTGCCCTGTATGAATTTTGCTGAGATGAACAAACTCACTTGCAGAAGCTCTTTATGTTAGATTCATGTATTGAGGCAAAACTTGAGGTTATTTCTTTGAAGTGTGGGAGATGTCTTAAAAATGAAAAATAACATTTTCTCCAAAATATTTAATGTATGAAAATCTAAATGCTCTAGACCACAGCTGTCATTTTTTTCCAAAGCCATGGATTGAAGCAATCTGTGTTAAAATTATATATCTTAATGGGCACCATGGAACATAATGCTAGAATTTGCTTTAAACTTGTATTCCATCTACATCAGATTTATAAATTCCACTGTTTTTACATCATTTCTTCACTATACTATCTAGCTATTGGGATCCTTCACAGAAACAAGATCAACAGAACACACACACACACACACACACACACACACTTGTGCAATAGAAATGCAACAGCACTTCTAGAATTGGAATTATATTGTTTATGCACTACGAAAAACTGCCATGTATTTTGTCCAGAATGAATATAATATGAAAACCCTCATATTTGAGGATAGTTTACTGTATGCCTGAGTACTACATAGGTTATATTCTCAGAATATAAAAATATGTGTATAATTAAGAAACGTGTTAATAAACAAGCTGAAACTTTGTCAGAGCTGGTGTTTTACTTCAGTGGTGCTATGGAGAGGCACTTGTAGAATGCCCCAGACTTGATAATTGCACAGTATGTGGTCCAAGAAGAAAAGCCTGAAATGTTAATGTAGACACAGTAATTATACTTCTGAAATATAAGCAGGAAAAATTAAATCTCAACAATGTCCAACATTGAAAAACCTACCTTAAAAGCCCTCTAAGTCTTTTTCTTAGGTGAAGAAAGTTCAAAAAGACTTAATTTTGTTATTTAATTCCTGTAAGCAACCACAGACTGTCATAGATTCCATGTTTTTCTTCAAGGCCTGAATGAATATTCTTTTTTTAAAAATAGGGTTTAGGGGCTTACCCGGTGGCGCAGTGGTTGAGAGTCCGCCTGCCGATGCAGGGGACACGGGTTTGTGCCCCGGTCCGGGAAGATCCCACATGCTGCGGAGTGGCTGGGCCTGTGAGCCATGGCCGCTGAGCCTGTGCGTCCAGAGCCTGTGCTCCGCAACAGGAGAGGCCACAACAGTGAGAGGCCCGTGTACCGAAAAAAAAAAAAAAAAAAAAATAGGGTTTAACTTGTGAAACTTAAGAACCAAGTAGTCACCAGCTAACTCTTCAAAGTACATTTAAATGATTATTTAAAAAATAAAAGTTCATTAGTCATGGCTGAATTCACAGAAGATCCACTAGGTTACATAGGAATGAGTATTTTAGGAAACAAGAACTCTCCAACGCTGATCCAGATCATCAGAATACTAGCTATGAGATACCTAAAGAAAGGAAACACTACAACTACAGCAAAAAACAATTGCACGTCACTCTGAATATTTCCCCAACCTACCTATGTAACTTCGAGTTCTTAATACTAGTGTTAAGACTTTTAACATTCATTTAATTGAATTGAAATATCCTATTTATTAAAAATGCAAGTGGAATACCTCATGTAATGTATTAAAACTTACTGCAGTGAAGCCCTTTGTGCTCACATAACTTAAGAATCACACAATAAAAACAAAGCTGTGTTCTAGGACTAATTTTATATCTGGGCTATAGCCGTATACTTAAATAACATTTCCATCTGTTCCAGGCTGTAAAAGTTGCTTGAGTTTAGCAAAGACAATCCAGCAACATTAGCACATTCTTAAATCTCCCTTAGATGGGTCTCAATCCAGCGATGGCCCCCTTATCTCTGTCTATAATAGATTAATATTTAATCCATATGTTGTATTGTTTCAGTTGAAATGTCCCTATTTTAGTGAAAGCTAGTATATGTATGAAGACTTTTAATGCAGAATATCTTCTGTTAATTTAAATAATGTAAGAGTAATAAAACCACTCAGACACATGGAGAATAATGAAATATAATGTTGGGTTGTGTTGAACCACTACAGAATAAAATGAAAGTTAAGTCGATACAGTAAACACTGGATTTCATTGGATGCCTAAGATGTTTTTCTTTCCTCCTGGGGGTGAGTTTGCACTTTTCTCCTCACTTCCCAGCTCCGTGTTGCCGGGAGCAGAGAGAGGACAGGAAGTGACAAACTGTTTTTACCGTTTGACTTCTCTACTCTCAGGCAAACTGTCTCCCACATAATAAATATGTAGATGGACTAATCAGATCATAAACTGATGGCAAAGTTCCCCTTTTACTATGCAGAGAGGCAGGATCTCATATCTGACCTCCACTTGAAAACTGTGAATAGAAAATGAGAAATGTACACCAAGTGTTTTTTAATACTAATATTAATTCAAATTTCAAAATATTAATGCACTCATTCTGATTTTGTGGGCATTCATTTAATGTAGTCAGGTTCACAAATTCAGTTGGGTACTTAATGAAGATTACTGCATTGTTTTTTTCACATTGCTGTGGACAACCCTAATTATAAATGATAACAGGAAAAAGTCCTGTAGTGTGGAAAAAATAAAACCACATACATTTAGCAGTTGTGGAGGGAGAATGTCATTAAATCAAAACGGGTATTAAAATTATCATGAATATTACTAAAATTTATAGCAGTGCAAATTTGAACCACTATTACCGAATATAATAAAATAACTGGTTTAGGGCTTCCCTGGTGGCGCAGTGGTTGGGAGTCTGCCTGCCAATGCAGGGGACACGGGTTCGAGCCCTGGTCTGGGGAGATCCCACATGCCACGGAGCAACTGTGCCCGTGAGCCACAATTACTGAGCCTGCGCATCTGGAGCCTGTGCTCCGCAACGACAGAGGCCGCGATAGTGAGAGGCTTGCGCACCGCGATGAAGAGTGACCCCCGCTTGCCACAACTGGAGACAGCCCATGCACAGAAACGAAGACCCAACACAGCCATAAATAAATAAATAAATACATTAAAAAAAAAAAAAGAGAGAGAATAATATTAAAAAAAAATAATAACTGATTTATATTAGCATTTTTTTTGCATGGTTTTAAATTATAATAAGTGCTTGGAATCTGAATTCATTTTTCTGCATTGATAGAAAGATAGAGATAAATATTCTAATAAAAGAGGTTTTTGTTTTGTTTTTGTTTTTTCGGTACGCGGGCCTCTCACTGTTGTGGCCTGTCCCGTTGCGGAGCACAGGCTCCGGACGCGCAGGCTCAGCAGCCATTGCTCACAGGCCCAGCCGCTCCGCGGCATGTGGGATCTTCCCGGACTGGGGCACGAACCCGTGTCTCCTGCATCGGCAGGCGGACTCTCAACCACTGCGCCACCAAGGGAAGCCCTATATTAGCATTTTGATGACAGGATACAACTTGTTTTGTCAGGTACAAGTGATTATTTAAGTTGTTCAAATAGATTAGAAGTAAAATAATTACATCTGGTAGTTGAGGTTTTATTTTCTACTTATTTAATCACAGTAATTTTAAAGTATAATGTTTAATCAAAGAATAATATTAAATAGGAAAGTTCAAAGAAGTAAGGAAAGAAATTTAAATAAATAAAAGATGGTTAAAGAGATTGTGAAAGATTATTGGACTTCATTACAGGCAAAGATTTTAAATTGCATAGTATGGTTTACATGTAGGCCCTTTTTAAAAAAAAATCATCTCATTATTCCTCATTTTCTGTATAATTTTGTGCACGTTTTAGTGCACAGAATAAACATTATTTTATTTGATTTATTCCAAAATATGTATTTATTTCAATGAGACTGAATCATTGATCTATTTTTGAAAATATAACCTGTAATAACATATTTAAATCATAAATCACCAAATTCTTTGATTATTTTCGGTTTACTTACTAAGATAGAGTATATGTATATATGTAATCATTATTATTTGCTGTCAGTACAATTTAAAGTACATCGTTTTTAGAATAGGTTAAGAGCCTTCAGGCTAGCTTAACCCAGTTGCAAAGAAAATTTTATTTTAACTATGTAAAACATTGAAATAATTAAGAGTAGTTGAAATAAAAATACCCTTGTACATGAACTTAGCCATATATATGTCTCCCAAACTACATTTCAGAACGTTTTAATCTTATTTGTGTTGACTTATTTCCTACTGGATTAAAACCACCCTGGTCCCTTTTGAGAAATAAACAAGGATGGATAGGCCTTTTTCTTGCAGTAGAAGATGCTGATGTGATGAGCAGGCTGTTCTGATTTTCCTTAAAAAGGCAGTTTTCCTGGATTCCAAAGTTATCTGTTCTTTATGTATTATTGTTCCTATTTCGCTCTTCTTTTGATTATTTGCTAAAGATCAAATCATTTGAACAAATTAAGATGCCATCATACCTAATAAATATCTTTGATTTACTTGAAAGAAAAATACACAGAAACAAAAGCCATGCAAGCAAGTTAATCATTCATAGCCTACCTTGGAGTGTGAACAGATGTTTTAATTAAAATTGTGAGATAAATTATCCCTTGGCATAATTTAATAGCCATTAGTATAATAAATTACAGTACAAATATTCACTACCATTATTGCTTTCCTTGTTTATTGCAATGAAGACTGCATTTGCTTCAATGACATTCTTTATAATCCTTTGGTAAGAATAGAGGTTATTTTTTTTCTTCTCTTAAAAATGAGCTTTTCTATTTATCAGCTTCTAAGAGGCTCTGTGCTTGTCTGCTTTGTCATCCATTTCTTTTCATAGTCAGTAAATGCTCAGTTATTTTTGTGAGGAGAACAGAAAAACAAAAGAGACCACTAATGCTAATCATTTTTCTAGAAATATGATAAAATAAATAGTCCTTCCTAACTCTTTATTTCAACTTAGATTTTTATTGCACTGAAATGAGAAGCCACGCTATCACTTGCAGAAGACGTTAATTCTTTTGTTAGAGCTTGGCCGGGGGCGGGGGGGGGGGGGGTTGGGGGGGTGAGGTGGGTGCCGGTGGGAGGATGGTCTGTTTGTCAAAGTTGTCTTTTTTTTTTTTTTTAATTTATTTATTTTATTTTTGGCTGTGTTGGGTCTTCGTTTCTGTGTGAGGGCTTTCTCCAGTTGCGGAGAGCGGGGGCCACTCTTCATCGCGGTGCGCAGGCCTCTCACTGTCACGGCCTCTCCCATTGCAGAGCACAGGCTCCAGACGCGCAGGCTCAGTAGTTGTGGCTCACGGGCTTAGTTGCTCCGCGGCATGTGGGATCTTCCCAGACCAGGGCTCGAACCCGTGTCCCCTGCATTGGCAGGCAGATTCTCAACCACTGAGCCACCAGGGAAGCCCCGTCTCTTTTTTTTTTTTTTTTTTTTTTTTTAAGAGATACGTAACAAGTGATTCTGATAGTATTAATAGAACAATTTGTTGTTGAGGGTTCAGTTTTTCTATGTCAAAAAATCATAGAATCTATTTGAATTCTGTAATTACATAGTTAATAAGAATAATATCCAGAATTAGCGTTTGTCTATAAAATACAGAATGACTTTATATTAGAAGGGAATTTTGCTTACTTTGGAAAAAAGATTAGAAGCACTGTACATGTTTCTAATTTACTTCCTAGCCCTCTTTAATATGACTACATCAATACACATTTTATGCCAATGTTCTGATAGTTTTTGTTTTCTAATTTCATTTACCTCCATTAATTATTTATATGTAGCTTGTCTTGTAAAATATATTTCTTATAAGGTTTAGAGACTGCTTTAATTTTTATATTACGAAAAAAAAAAAAAAACAGAATACTCCAAACGTAGTTTTCAGGAACTTGGGAGTGTCTGTGAGAATTTTTACATGGTATATAACAACTTAAAGAAGACTTAATTCATTATACTAAAATGTTCATAAAACAGTAGAAATATTAATATCACTTTAAAATTTTTTTGAATTGTCAAAATTATTTTACATGTATTACTCTTTGCATTATATAATTCATTTTCAAAACATGACAATACATCCTATGAGTTATAATCTTTAAATAATTGAAATTAAATCTAATACTTTTAAGAACATTAATCAAAATGTTTATGCACAGCAATGACCTTTGCTATAGGTTAAAAAAATTACCCTATGAGTACTTATTTGTTTAGTTAGAAAGATGAAAGCATAACAAATGCTTATTAAATGCATGTTTTGCTTTCACGATCATAATCCTATTCGTAAACCCTAAGTAGTTCCAGACTTTGAGACTTGCAGGGATTTGCAGGCAGAAAACTTATTTCAGAATGCTCTCATGATCAACACTTGGAGGTGGTACAAAGGGAAAAGGACTGGAAAGAAGTTAAAATTATACTATGTTTCAGTTGCATCCAAGGTTTCAGTCCATTCTATGGGAGCAGTAGAGCTAGGAGGGCACATCAATATTCTTTCAACCTGCGGTAAGAGGATGGGGCTTTAAACCAGGTCTCCACATCATCTGGTTGTTGGATCCCAGCTGCTCTGAAAAGTTTGCCTTGGACAATGCAGCACACTTCAGCTGAAGGAATATCTAGGGGTGGGATTCAGCTGAGAGTTATCCATGCCGTTGCTTCCAGCAGCTGGGGGAGGAAGCACCTCAGTTATTTGGGGTGAAGTAGAACTGGGTGGCATTTATTTATATGCATTACACTGCAAATGACTCATTAGTATCCCACAATATTTTTTAACTCCCTATTACATCAGTCTTGGCTTGGGCTTTTGTCCTTTTAAGCTCATGAGAACGGTTCCACTTCTATGCATTGTGTCAGCAATTCAGATGGAATGTGGAGGTAGGCAAATGTCATAGACTTGCATTTTCACCTTTTTTGAACAATTGAGTTTCATGCCATTATCCCCTCTACTGTAAGTGAGTTTGAAAATGCAATTACTGATAAATAGGACTATAGCCAACACAAATTATATTTCTCTTTATAAGGAGGATGAAGACAATGGATATTGGCTAGGCAGTTAGGATAATTTAATTCTTCCTATCACCTTTTCAGATGTTTCTCTTATAAATAACAGTGATCATTCATAAAGTGTTCAGTTTGAGGAAATGACAATAATTTTACCTTTCCTAGGGAAACTTGAATGCTTATATCATACAGATATTTAATTTTCATACAGCATATGTTAGCTCTCTCTCTATATTTCATAAAATTATATGACTCTCCAATGTTATATCTACCATTCCCACTAGATTCTTGCTAAAGATGAATGTCTTCAATGTCTTTGATACTATCACAGTGTGTATTTTTATAAATTGTGCCAGATAATTAAGAGGGTTGGGGGATTTCCAAGGGATCTGGCTCTCTTTTACGAATATACAGAGAACTCACACAGTTCCTCAAAATGATCTAGCAATTAAAGTTGTTTTTCAGCCAAGATGCAAACAAATGGTGATAATTTGTGGCTGAAGTTTTCTGAAGTTTTCATATCACATTTTATACAACACACTTGGAGAAAGAAATTAGGAACCTTTGTCCAGCCTGATGATATGTGCGTCCATGATGAAATGTGATCATTTTGCTTTTTATTTCTTTATTTTTTAATTTATTTTTACTTTTTGGCTGTGTTGGGTCTTCGTTTCTGTGCAAGGGCTTTCTCTAGTTGCTGCGAGCGGGGGCCACTTTTCATCGCGGTGCGCGGGCCTCTCACTGTCGCGGCCTCTCTTGTTGCGGAGCACAGGCTCCAGACTCGCAGGCTCAGTAGTTGTGGCTCACGCGCCCAGTTGCTCCGCAGCATGTGGGATCTTCCCAGACCAGGGCTCGAACCCGTGTCCCCTGCATTGGCAGACAGATTATCAACCACTGCACCACCAGGGAAGCCCTTGCTTTTTATTTCTTAAGCAATTTGTAATTAATGGTCTGTCTATAGCATAGATCTAATTTTGGGATCACAGCTACTATTTCCTTAAGTCTTCTTGGTCTAATAAACACAATCTGATTTAATTTATTTTCCCATATTTCTGGCAAGTTTCTCAAAGAGAAATTTCATTGGTAAACGTTGTGAATTAGTTGAGCATAAAATCTATTGAAAGTTAGGGGCGTTTTTTTTGTTTTGTTTTGTTTTTTGCGGTATGCGGGCCTCTTACCGTTGTGGCCTCTCCTGTTGCGGAGCACAGGCCCCGGACGCGCAGGCTCAGCGGCCATGGCTCACGGGCCCAGCCGCTCTGCGGCATGTGGGATCTTCCCGGACCGGGGCACGAACACGTGTCCCCTGCATCGACAGGCGGATTCTCAACCACTGTCCCACCAGGGAAGCCCTAGGGGCTTTTATGAATATTTTTTCTTTAGATAGTTGTAATAATTTTACTTTTACAACTGTGCCAACCACTTTGTAAATGTCATGACAAAATAATGTCACCCTTTTTGGAATTCTTTAATGTTACTTAACCACCTGACAATACCCTTATGAATTTTATTTTTCAGAGGTTGAAATACAGAGTTAAACTATAGCAAGCTTACATATTCATATGAGTCTACAACAATTTTAATAAATCAGAATACAAACAGAAAGTGAATACGTGAATCAAAATTTAAGACTTTCATAGGTACATTATATATAATTATATAAAACTTTGGTAGAAAAGAGCTACATAAGTTTGTAACTTCACAAATAATTTTCTGAAAAGGTGTGGTTTTTGCTCAGAGTGTTTAACAATTTTCCATAGCTTTCTATTTATACAAGTTTATTACCAAAGTCCACTGCAACTGTCGGCCTACTTTACTGCATCACCCACCAGAAGTGAGTGATTGTCACGGATGAGCTCCAAAACTATCTGTTAATTAGTTTAAATATCTATTGATAGCCTATCTTTAATAATGCTGCAATAAAAATATTACTTATAGTTTTGAAGCTCAAGGACATTTCATAAGTTTCTTTACCAAGTGCCTGATGCTGACTCTTTCAAGGGCCTGATCCTACATATTTCACCAGGCATCCAAAATTCTGGATTAAATTCTTATACCATTAACACTAATTCATCCATGTCCTCTAGATTAGATTAAATGAGTAAATTGGAAGTCACAAGTCACTCAAGAGATATAATACATTAGTCACATTTTTTGTGTGGATGTCAGAAAACTGGCTCTAAATTCAGACTCTTTATGGATTTTTATAAAGAGACACTATATGGATTCTGCCCCAAGGAAAAAGTCCTTTCAGATTAATTAGTATATCCACATTGGTTAAGTTTGATCTTAAAATTTGACTCTGCGTATGTGCGTGTGTGTGTGTGTGTGTGTGTAAAAGGTTTCAAACATACACTGCACAGAATCCTACACCTTGGGGTTTTGAAACATTAATATTTTCATGTAGTATCTGGAGGAAAAAATGTACTGGTCGAAAAGATAGAATACATTTCCCAAATTATATAAAGGACATTTTTTTTTCACCGAATCAAGAAAGAAAGAAAAATGCATGTGCTAATGAAATACCAGGAGTTATCTTTCAAGAGTTTGCAATATAACAGTTACCAAGCCCACATTTCAGTCTTGGTTTGCTTATGTAACCCATCCCACATGGCAAAACTTTATTTTACTATTTTCAAATAAGTATATTTTTGTTAAGATCTCTGAATGCCCAAAGGATTTTTAAAGTTTTATCACAATGAAAACAGCATATTTCTGTAGTTGAAATATTTTGATCTTGGTTTGTTTCATTATAAAGACTAGAATCTAATTTTAAATTATAATAAGTGCTTGGAATCTGAATTCATTTTTCTGCATTGATGGAAAGATAGAGATAAATATTCTAATAAAAGAGTTTTTTTGTTTTGTTTTTGTTTTTTCGGTATGCGGGCCTCTCACTGTTGTGGCCTCTCCCGTTGCGGAGCACAGGCTCCAGATGCGCAGGCTCAGCGGCCATGGCTCACGGGCCCAGCCGCTCCGTGGCATGTGGGATCTTCCTGGACCGGGGCACGAACCCGTGTCTCCTGCATCGGCAGGCGGACTCTCAACCACTGCGCCACCAGGGAAGTCCTAAAAGAGGTTTTTAATTGAATGACATGCTAATTGTTTTGATATCAGAACATAAAGATAAACTTAAGTTCCTTAGAAGCAGACACCGTTCTGTCTTACTTGTTGGTCTTTCTTGATTACATAGTAAAGTGCTTGACATACCATAGACAATAATTACATGTTAGGCTGAGTAATAGTATTTTTGAATTAGATTACTCACTCCCTTCAGAGTCTTTACATATGTCAGGAGAAGATGATGTAAAAATAAGTAAGGCACATATAAACACAAAATACTTTAGGAATCATTCCTCATATCGGATACTTAACGTAGGAATTTGTACAGATTATTTCCATTAATTTGTAATTTGGCCATTTTAGTCAGAATGATGGTAAATATGGTCTGTCTCTTCACACAAAATGTCATCCTCAAAGGAAAGAGACAGAGTTCTTAAAAAATTCTTTGAATCTGTTATAACATCCTACTTGTTCTGTCAATAAATGAGTTGAGTAAAACCTTAGGTGTTCGTTTTTATAGCTGTATTAGATTCATTTACATATTTACTTTTAAAATTTTACTTAGTCACTTTACCAAGTCATACATTTCTACATCTTAGATGTAAGGTTGGAAGTGGCAAAAAGAAAATACATAAGGTTGATTGATAGGAAAGTAAACTGTTGGGTTGGCCAAAAAGTTCGTTCGGTTTAAAGACACATTTTTCATTTTCACCAAGGGCTTTATTGAACAATGTATTCCTTAACTGAACGAAATTTTTGGCCAACACAGTATGTTTGGATGACATCAAATTTATGAAACACAGGAAAAGCAAATACTCAAAGCAGTGTGAAGTAAAGAACTTAATGTTAATACATGCACAGCATTGCTACAAACTATGAATGTCTGAAGCAATGAAAAATACACGGAAGAGAGTTTAGACATTTACAAGTTAGAAAGGCACATTTTCAAATTGCAGTTAATAAACTTAATTTAGACCAAGGCATTTAGCCCATAATGGAGAGACCAGAGATAAGATATTGAAAATGCCTCTAGTAATGATAATATTCTTTTGCAGTTACCAAAGTTATCCAGGAGTACAAGGATAAATTTTGTACATTTTGACAAGTTCCTTGTTCCTTTGAATCACATCTCTGTAATGGCACCTTTACATAAAACACACTGTATTCCTGAACATATTTTTAGCACATGATTACACTAGATTACCATATTAAAAAAAATCAGAAGCTGAAATACACTTATTCATAAAATACTAAAATGTGTGTTGAAAAAGGACCTAATTAAATAACCTAAGAGAACTAGAAATAAAATAAAAACTCTTTTGTTTTCACTCCCATCACATGTTTAGTCACTGTTGCATGACCAGTACAGCAGAGGAGTCCCTAACTCCCCATTTAATCAGAGATCCTAGAAAACACAGCCTGAAAAAGAAAACCCAACATCATAGGACTCTGATTTATTTTGTCTTGCAAAGATAACAATCGATTTTACATTTGGTATTGGCCAATGGAGCCTTGATCGGATTTTATTTGCAAGACTCCAATTTTCAATTTAACTGCTTAAAAAGTAAAGAGACCAGAAAACCAACCTTTTCTTTTGACTCACTAGATGCAGAATGCAAGTTTTGACTGATTACCTGAAGCTTAAGAATATGAAATTCATCTGTGCATTTTAGCTATGATTCAAAATTCAAAGAATCAGGGTGCATGGGAGTTTCAGAAACATTATTCAAAAGGTGAGTTTGGCCTGGGTTTATTTTATGGACAAACCTCCAGGTGATATATGTAATGTAGGTTAGGAGCAAGCAATATCTTCTCTTTAACTATTGGGTAACTAAAACGTAAAGTGGTAAATTATTTCCTACAGTTCACTTGATGCAGACAAGAACCTCTAACTCTCTTCCACTAGAAAACAAAACAAAACAAACATGCATTATATTTCTAGCTATTCTACCCTCTCCCAACTAGAAATCTCAAAACTTATTTTTTTAAGATAGAGTAATTTGGCTCATTCACAGTTAAAACCCAAATAATTACAGTATTTTATAATAAATTATTGTCAGAAGAGTTTGTATAATAACTGTTAATAGTTTTCATGAAAGACTCTATGTGTGTGATAAAACCGACTTTTCAAGTGCTGAATTCCTTTATTATATGTGATTGTTAATTTTATGTGTCAACTTCACCCGCCATAGGGTGCCCAGATTAAACATTATTTCTGGATGTGCCTGTGAGGGAGTTTCTGGATGAGATTAGCATTTGAATCAGTGGGCTCAGTAAAGTAGTTGGCCTTTCCCAATGTGGGTGGACATTATTCAATCCACTGAGGGCTGGAATAGAACAAAAGGCAGAGGAAGGAGGAATTCACTCCTCTTTCCTTTCCCTACTGTTTGTGGTGGGACATTTTATTTAATCTTCTCCTGCCCTTGGACTGGGATTTACACCATCGGTCCTCCTATTTGCTGGATCTTAGGACTCAAACTGGTTTATGCCACAGGTTTTCCTGTGTCTCCATCTTGCACATGGCGGATCGTGGGGCTTCTCAGCTTCCACAACCACGTAAACCCCTTCCTCATGATAAATCTGTCTTTCATTCATTTATCCATCTCTCTATCTATTTTATTGGTTCTGTTTTTCTGGAGACGCTGAATAATACAATATGTGTATAACTAAAACTAAAATTAAAGTAAAATGTTTGCAATCATTACCTTTAGATAATGAGCTTACCTTTTTTTTTTTTTTTTTTTGCTTTACGCGGGCCTCTCACTGCTGTGGCCTCTCCCATTGCGGAGCACAGGCTCCGGACGCGCAGGCCCAGCGGCCACGGCTTAAGGGCCCAGGCGCTCCGCGGCACGTGGGATCCCCCCAGACCAGGGCACGAACCTGCGCCCCTTGCATCGGCAGGCGGACCCTCAACCACTGCACCACCAGGGAAGCCCAAGCTTACACTTTTAACAAAGATTATTTCTTTAACAAAGATTTTCAGCTATCATTTTAAACTACTTCATATTCTATAAAAAAGTCCATTAATTAAATGAATAAATAATAAACTAATAAAACTTCTGCTAGACAATATAAGAAACATAAATCTACATAAATATGTTATAATTAAGAACAGAAAAAAGCTAACGGGTTGTTATCAGTACCTACAAATAGAGATGTATTTATAAGAAATAATGTGTAGACAGGTAAAATATGAATATGCCTAGAATGCCACTTCTAATGCCACCACTGTACTGAGAGAATTTGCATATCAGAAGACAAAATTGTATGCTGGGAGCCATTCATCCAAATACACTTTGTCATTGTTTTCTTCTTGTTGAAGTTTGGAGGTTAGGAAACGAAGAAATTGCTGACTGCTCATTCTCTAGTCCTATGGAAACAATTTTTCCATTAAGTTATAGATTTCAGGCAAATTGGCTTTTAAATATTGGAATGTGAAGTTGTTGATTCTCTGCTACAAATGTTTCTTGGCAAATCTATCGAACACCTTTCACAGAGTTCCTCAGATTCTTTTAACTTTGCCTGTCTTCTTAACTGTCAGCCCCTTTCTCCATTCCAGCTACTGGCATAAAGGACCCAAATTCTCTAGCTCCTTTCAGAGGTAATTGAAAGGATATGTAGCAGAGCATAGGATCTGGCCTCCTGGCTACTGGCAAATGCACCAGCTAAGGCAATCCCAGAAAAGTAGCATTAATTTTCTCATAGGACAATTTGAATAATATAGCTTTGGAGATCAGACAGAACAGGCAAATGAACAATCTCTTTTTTCCTCCCTACATTGGACTAGTTGAAGTATCATCAAATACAAATATCATCAAATACCAGACTATCATCTCCATACAGTCTGGCTTGTTGTATCCTGGTGGCTAAGTAGCTGAGGGTGCCCACCAGCTGTGTCTCTTCCAGATTCAACAGGAAGCAGTGGGTAGTGCAGTAACACATCACCTTGTATTCTCTACAATCCAGCTTGTCTTACGTCCTTTTCCCTTTCTTCTACTGTGCTGGAATTATTTTTTTTACTAATTTTGGATTATTGCTGATTCTTCATCTCAGGGTCCATTGTCTGGGGAACCTGGGATAAAATAGCATATAGTCCCTGGATATACGAAATCACAAAAGCTTGTTCCGTTAACATACTCCTACTTTCCCAACACCTTACCTGGAGCTTCATCTACATGATCTGTGAGTGTAAAGCATTCGGAGTACGACATGGAAAGCTATGCCTCTTCTCCCAAAAGCTTTGTCCCTTAGTTCTATAATACCATTTCTCATCACTGGGCTTAACTAATAAAATCAAGAGACCCATGTTTACTTGCCAAACATTTATTGAGCACATGTGTGTGCCAGGCACTATGCTAGATATTAAGGCACAAAAATGAATATGATATGGTACCAACTCTCCCACACCCCAAACATACTGTTTATATTTTTTCAAATACAAGAACAAACTGTGGCACAGATTTTTACCTGAATTACAGTAACAGTGGAAAAGGAGTCAGAGAATGTAGAAACATTAATGATATTTTAGGAAATAAAAATGCAAGATGTAAGTTGATTGTTGTCAAAGATGTACAGTAGGAGGGATCAAAGATAGTTTCCAAAATGGCGATTGTATTGTCTAGGTACACAATGTTGTCAGTTGAGTAGAAATACAGGTTTCAGGAGGGACAACTGGAACTTCTATTTGGACACTTTTCTACATGAAGCACATTTTGTCCCATCCCTTTCAAGAACTGCTTCTCCGCTTGCCTGTGTCACCTGAGATTTCACTTCTTCAGGAAGCACTTCTTTGAGTTGCAAGGTCCTCCTTCTATGTGATCTCAGAGTGACCTCTATTTCTCTTTCTATAGCATCTCCAAGTTTCAGTGCAATTATATTTTTAATATCTGCATTTCCTGGTAAACTGAGATTCCATCAGGAGGATACTTGCACCTATGTTATTTATAACCTTATAACTGTGGCAGCACTTATGTAGACACTTTAAAATATTCAGTGAATGCCCGTGTAAAGCTGTCCAGAATTCTCATAGTGAAATCATGATCACAACAAGTACCTTAGTCCATTGAGGCCGTGGCCCTTGGCTCAGTTCTACAGAGCTGTTCAGTCACATTTAGAGTAACTCTTTTTTTTTTTTTTTTTTTTTTTTGTGGTACGCAGGCCTCTCCCTTTGCTGAGCACAGGCTCCGGACACGCAGGCTCAGCGGCCATGGCTCACAGGCGAAGCCTCTTCGCGGCATGTGGGATCTTCCCGGACCGGGGCACGAACCCGCGTCCCCTGCATTGGCAGGCGGACTCTCAACCACTATGCCACCAGGGAAGCCCTAGAGTAACTCTTGATCATCCAGCCTCTGATCTCTAACACACTTTTGTGAAAACCATTCCTAAATCAAGTATGCTAAAATGTTATACAATCTGTAACGAGCACCTATCGCAAAGTCCTGGCCTAAGTTAAGGATTCGATGAATATTTATTGAATGAAGGAATATAGACAAAACAGTATATACCTGTCTTAAACTTCCATTTGTAGCCTGTGGGGTCCCTCAGATTTCCTTAGTCCATCTGAACAAAGCAGAGCTCCTGATCCTGGTTGACTCACATAATACACTGTCTCAGCCCCAACTGGTGGTTCAATCACTCTTTCAACCACCCAAAAGTCAGATGATCGGCCCAGGATGGAGACGTATTTTCTAGCTGTGAAAACACAATTGTTTTATATTTGTGCCCAGTGTTAATGTCAAGCTGGAGTCTGCAGAACCCAAGAGATCCAGGCATATAATCTAGAGTTTATAACTTTCTGATGTGATTTTTGAATGCACATATTTATATTTTAATAATTATCTGAAATTAACATATTATGGAATAAGAAAGAGCACTGACCCAGAATTGCCAATTTGTGATTGCATTTGGCATTTACAATCGCTTTGTCACCAAAAGCGTGTGAATTGCAGATTGTAGAAAGCTACTTGGAAAATAACAGGGAGATGGCAGACTTCATATGTACTTAAGGCAAGTAAAGGCTATGGAAGGAAGAGATCATCAATCAGGATCTGGAAGAAGGAGGGCCTTTGCTTATCAGCCAGTCTCTCTGAACAAGGCAAAACTCTGATCCCGTATATCACTTTTAAAAATTCTGAGTTCAGAGATAGGTAGCCTTTCAGAAGCAGATTTTGGACTCACTGACCTTAGCAAAAGAAGGATGTTTACAGGAGTGAGGCTCTTGCTGATTGGCTGATTTTCTTGATCATGTGTCTGTCATTTATTAGCTAGCTTTCAGAGGTGTGTGTGGAGAGCTGTCACTGGGATGGGTTTATTTTCTGATCTGGTCTTTAGTTGCTACTATACGTATTGAATAATCAGTCATTTCCATTCTTTTTTTTTAAATTAATTTTTATTGGCATATAGTTGCTTTACAATGTTGTGTTAGTTTCTACAGTACAGCAAAATGAATTAGCTATACATATATATATATATATATATCTCCCCTCTTTTTTGGATTTCCTTCCCATTTTGATCACCACAGTGCATTAAGTAGAGTTCCCTGTGCTATACAGTATGTTCTCATTAGTTATCTATTTTATACATAATATCAATAATGTATATGTGTCAATTCCAATCTCCCAATTGCTCCCACTCCCCCCTTCCCCCTTGGTACCCATACATTTGTTCTCTATGATGTCTGTGTTTCTATTTCTGCTTGCAAATAAGATCGTCTATACCATTTTTCTAGATTCCACATATATGCATTAATATATGATATTTGTTTTTCTCTTTCTGACTGACTTCACTCTGTATGACACTCTCTAGGTCCATCCACATCTCTACAAATGACTCTATTTCGTTCCTTTTTATGGCTGAGTAATAGTCCATTGTATATATGTACCACATCTTCTTTATCCATTCTTCTGTTGATGGACATTTAGGTTGCTTCCATGTCCTGGCTATTGTAAATAGTGTTGCTATGAACATTGGGGTGCATGTGTCTTTTGAAAACGAAGCAACTGAAAAAGGATTAATCTCCAAAATATACAAGCAGCTTATGCAGCTCAGTATCAAAAAAACGACTCAATCAAAAAAAAATGCATGGAAGACCTAAATAGACATTTCTCCAAAGAAGACATACAGATGGCCAACAAACACATGAAAAGATGCTCAACATCACTAATCACTAGAGAAATGCAGATCAAAACTGTGAAGTATCACCTTATCAAAAAATCTACAAGCAGTAAATGCTGGAGAGGGTGTGGAGAAAAGGGAACCCTCTTGCACTGTTGGTGGGAATGTAAATTGATTCAGCCACTATGGAGAACAGTATGGCAGTTCCTTAAAAAACTAAAAATAGAACTACCATATGACCCAGCAATCCCACTACTGGGCATATACCCAGAGAAAAGTCATTTCCATTCTTGAAATGAAGTATAGAAACATTTCTTTTTCTCATCAACCCTAGTTTTCCTCCCAGCGTCAGGGATGGAGTTTCATAACTATTGTTGACTCTCCTTTAAGTTGATGTCTCATTTGAAGGTGACTGATTTTCAGTCTGAGTGCTGATAAGCATGATTTCATTCTATTATTATTATTATTATATTATTTGTTGTCTCTTCTGTCAGGGTGGAGCCTGAAGCTTTTAAGTCTTTGCACAACAGACATTCAATTACTGAGACATATCACAATGACTCAAATTATTGTAAGGAGGGACGGAAAAGTGCTTGGGGTCAATGCTTCAGGATTTCCCAGGCTTGACAAAGAAGAGAGGCCTTGAAGCCTCACTAAGGTTATCGTAGGTAGCCAGGTCACCTTCCTTTTTTAGCTTAGGTGTGAGTGATTTAGCTTAGGTATGAATTGAATGTTCATATTCATCAGCAGTGTTAATCCAGGTACCACATGCATTTTAGCAAGTTTGTTCTATTATCTGTAATCACTTAAGCTAAGGAATTTAAATCAGTTCTTGTGTCCTTAAAGAATTTGATGTAGTATTTACTGTCAGGCAAAGTGAGACTAATTTTTGAAAACCACCTGAGTTTTCCAAATCCTATTTATGAGCTTGTTTTCCTCGGGATTCTGTTCTACCAGCTTACATGTATACTTTCGGGAAGCATTTCACCCTTCAGTCTATTTGTAAGAAGACACAGTCTACTGAGGAAGGTCAAGATCCATATATTTTACATAATTTAACTATTAACATCCTAGAACAATTTGTCGTGGCCTGGAATTGACATCGTTGAGATTGTGTTGCACAAAAGAGAAAGGAACTCAGGAACCACAAAAGGTAAATACAGAAGTCAGTGCATTCATTCTGGGTGTTGTTAGAAAACAGTCCCTGTTACATTCCAAGCATATTGGAATTAGAAGAGGGGGTTACAGCCCCCTCTTCCAGGGTAAGGGCATTGTGCTTAATTTATGTATTTGCCGCAAAAAACAAACTAACAAAAACATTATTTTTTCATTGCTCACAGTAAGGTTGCAAAGATTTTCTCCTATTTATTTCCCTTCTATGAGTTTTATGTATTTAATATTTAAATTTAGGTCTATAATCCTGTTTAAGTTAATTTTGGGGTATGGTGTGAATTAAGGATCAATGTTTATTTTCTTCCATAAGTATATCAATAGTGTTAGCACTACATGTTGAAATGGCTTTTCTTCCATCATCATAGTTTCTTGGTACCTCTGCTAAAAATCAATGGACCATATAGTTGGGGGTCTATTTCTGAACTCTATTTTCTTCCATTAATTGTATATTCATCTTTTCACCAATAAAACACTGGCCTGATTTGCACAGTTTCATAATAAATATTGAAATCAAGTACTGTCATTCCTCCAATTTATTCTTGGTTTTTAAAATCATTCCAACTATTCTAGTCAATTTTCAAGGAAAAAAAGGAAGACTCTAGGAATTTTGATTGGGATTTTTTTAATCTTTAAACAATTTGTTAATAATTGATATTTTAATGGAATTGAATCATTCAATTCAACAACATGGTGTTCCTATCTCTCCATTTATTTAAGTCTTTGTTCATCACAGTTATGCAGCTTTAACTGAAGAGAACTTCATTGTCTCTTGTCACATTTATTTCTAAGTATTTTGTGTTTTGGTATATTTTAAAAATAATTTTAAAAATTTATTTTTCACTTGTTGCTAGTGTAATTGATATTTTATACATTAACTTTCCATCTTGTGACCTTTCTTCCTTCCTTCCTCCCTCCCTCCCTTCCTCCTTTCCTTCCTTTTTCCTTCCTTCCTTCCTCCTTCCTTCCCAACTTTGCTTGACTAATTTATATTGTGCCTGTACTATACCCATGCACTGTGCTTCTCGTAAATCAGAAAACCCGTATTTTAATTTAGCAGCCAAAAGGACATTCAAGTAGTGCTTGAAACTGGGTAACTGGAGGGATAGTTTTATACTACTTTATGTACAATGATAGACATATTCTTCTAGGAATAGAATTCACTTCAGTTAACAAATAATCTCAGGTAAGAAAGTTCCCATAATTTTTCTCCTATTGTTTATTTAAAAGATAGTATTTCAAACAATATATTTAAATTTTTTGAACAATACTTTTTTTTACATAAAGTAATGAATGATAGAAAGTACAAGAAAATAAAAGAGGGAATCAATTTTGGGCATTTTCCCTTTCTCTTCTAAAAACGTCTTCTTGCATTGTGAAAATGTGGTGTGAGCTTCATTTTTCTTTAAAAGTTTCACGCTGCAGTTGAAAGTAATTTACATAAAAGACAGCAGGTAAGAATATTTTGCAGCATATTTTTCCTTCGTACAGGAAGAGAAAGAGAGAAGGAAAAGAAAAGAAAATCATTAAAGAGTTTACGAGGTCGTTTCTGAAACAAAGTTGAACATTAAAAAACAGCCCTTGGCTTTTGATGGAAAACACTTAAAGTTATCCAGGTTCCATGGAATGCATTTAAGGCAGTATAGCAGATGGGGTGTTGAGTAACATCTTGAGTTAATTTATTTTTGAAGTACACAATGAGTTTTTATGATATAATTGAATTAGAGAGTCGCAGGGACTATCTTTCTCCTGTTATTTTATAGTTAACTTGTAGAAAGTATCAGACTATTTGTGGAATTATTTTTATAATATGTCGGCTATACACTTAAATCAACATCAAGCATATAATTTTTTTAAAATGTTCTCTTTGGTTTAATTCTGAGAAGAGGCAAAGACAGTGAATTATAAAGCGGCTACTGTGATGTTACTGAGCCAACCAGCTTGTCTGGCATTGAACAAAGTTTTAGCTGATGTTATGGCAGAATTTAAATTTCTTATTGTATTTATATATTAACTAGTAAAATGACTTGAATTTTTCATGAAAAATTAGAAGTACACCTTCAATCTGTTCTCCAGCTTCTGTTGTGTAGAGACAGGGAACAAAAATTTAAGTTAAAAATTTAACTACTTGAAGCAAATTTATTAATAAAATAGAAGGAGTGTGAGGGGTGCTTAAAATCTCAAGGGTGCCTACTTTCACTTTCATTCTTGATAGGGAACAACTGGAATAAAAATATGAATAAGATGATGGCATATTGGCAATCATTTTACCCATGATTTGTCACAGTATGTGTACTTTCGATAGTTCTATTGAAAAAAATTTATAATTTGAGAATGCCAAATAATACTGACCAAGTATATCTTGAGGAGTGCTTTTCTCCAAATTCAACTTCATATTTTTTGTTGCATTTATAAAAAACATAAAACAGTATATTTTCTTAGAATAAATTACATTAAAATCCTGTAACGCACTTACAGAATCTTAGAAGCCCAAAGAAAAACTGTGAAAAAAACAACATACATTGCTCTTTTTTGCCAGTTATGTTTTAATATCTCCTAAGAAGAGACTTTGTAGCTGAAAACCTGAATGTTCTTTGTTCTTTATCTGCAGTCCAATTTTCCATTGTATTCCCAAGACAGAAGGTTCTTCCTGGTGTACAGAAGTTATCATGAGACATCGAGTAGCAGAAGCATCTATCATAACCACTCGGTAGATCTGAGGATGACAGGTAACTTGTCAGCGTGCACTCTACTTTCCTTCTGCTGTTGCAGCCTGGCAGCTTCTGTACACTCTTTATTGCACAGGTGCTTTCTTTTGGCAGACGTGTTCAGATAATAGAACAATCCAATGAAAACATCAGTGAAACTACCTGACAGAACATTTGCTGCTTTGGAAACATTTGCACTTACCAAATAGCAAGAGCATCTCAGGCTATGAAACAGTGATTATTTGAGTTTCATTCTTTGAAAAGCATGCAGGATTTATTATTGGGAAAATGCACACATTTTTAGATGATTTGTAAAATAGTTGCCCAGTTAAATCAAGGAGAAGTTTGAGTTTTGAATCCCATGATATCAAAGAAATGTGTTATCAACTTGTCATTCTTTTCTATTTAAATTATTCCTAAAATTATAATAATCTATTCTAACATTTAAAAAATTCCATATCATGTAAGTTTATGCCAAGTTTTGTTATAAAATGCAAGAAGTAAAGCCACACTGGCTTAAAATAATGGAGGTTCATTTTTCTATTAATTATCTGTCCGTGGGTCAGCTGTGGCTCTGCTCCATGTCAGCTTTACTGTAAGATACAGACTGCAGAGTGGTCTTACCTGGAACACATTCAGTCTTCTGGCAGAGAGAAAAGAGATACCCAGAGGATCTAAAACTAACTCCCAAAACTACTATTGGGAATTGGTATATGTTACATTGCCAATATTTAATTGGCTAAAACAAATCACAATGTAAGCCTGGAGCCACTAAATGTTGCCTGTATATTTATTCTTCCAAAGGGAAGGGCATCCCCAGACTCATATGTAAATATAAGGTCTATGGAGAGAGAAGTGTATACAAATTCCAGGAAAATATATACATGTTTTAAGGTGTAGATAATTATGTAGTTGCATGTAAGTCAAACAGCTGATATCTGATTCTGAACCTCAGCTCTGCCATTTACTTGACAAATGGCATTATCTATTCTATCAGACTTTCACTTGATAAATAAAATCAAACAGCAATGACTACTACAATGTTAGATTAAATCCATTAAATTGTGTGACATAGCAATATATATATATATTTTTTTCCTGTTGTATTTTTGAAAACCAAGAAACATGCTTTTTAGAATAATATGCCATTACTGCCCTTTTCAGTTGAAAAGAGGTGTTGTTTTGGTTGAACCTTTGACTGATTTGAAAATAAATTAATGAAACTTCACATATAAGGCCTTTTAATCAATATAGACACTTGTCTGTTATCAATATGCTTATATCATGAGGTATGGCAAGTAGTATGTGTATCAATAGTTACACACACATACACATTCCACATATATCTACAATTGTAAGTAGAACTGTTGTCTCCTTGGTGCACATAAAACAGAGGAGATTGGAGCTGAGTTGCCGCAATAGTCAGAGAGCATTCCTTAGTTATTTTGTAGGATAGAAGGTAGTAGGTATGTCACCTTACTAATCAATGGACTTAGCAGGCTGGTTTTTTTGAAATGTACAGATTTAACTTTTCTTTTTATAACCTTGTGAAAATTTGGACAGAAGGATGCATTCCCATTCTTTTATTCTTGGTACAATAAGAAATGAATAAGAAATGAATCACCTAATTTTACTTTTTTTGAACAATAGCTCATAGAAAGATCTTAAGCAGTCTGTTTATCATTGTCATATTTATTTGTAAAAAACCTCCATTCAAAGTTGTTCTTATACCAATGTTGGATTAGAGCTTTTCAATTTTATCCTGAATCATTTCTAAAATCTGATACTGGAATTACATTATTATGAACTTTGTACATATGTCACCCAGCTTTTTTCACCCATTCTTATCCAGTTTCAGAAAATTCACTCACACTGTCACATCCAGGAACTTCTCTTTATTTAAAAAACAGAATAGTGTGTAGGTATCATATATGATTTCTTTTGATTAGATAAACACATCATCTATAAAATGTTCCTTTTTTTCAATATAATAAAGTAGTATAGGGAATAAGATGAAAATATAGAGATTATTCTTCATTAAATGTGTTTTTGTTAATCACCCCATCTCTCTCTTGGCTTCTATTCAGAGAAGGACAGAAAGAAGGAAAGGGAGAGGGATAGGGAAAGAGAAGGGAGAGAGAGAGAAGAAAAGAGAGAGAGAGAAGAAAAGAGAGAGAGATGAAAAGAGAGAGAGAAAGAGAAAAAAGAGAGAGAAGAATATGGAGGAAGAAAAGAAGCCTGAGTGTTTCCCATGGTTCTTATTTCAAAGTGCTAATGATGTCCACACATATCATGACAAGCTTGAGCTCACAGATGGATAAGCAAAGGAGAGTGGAGTTACTCATGGAACCATGGGGTTTCCATTTCATGGAAATGATCCCAGTAGCTGTTCCATGTGTCTCCGAGGCCCTGGAATGGGCCTTGTTATGTACTTACACTTTTTTTTTTTTTAATAACATCTGTTAACATAACACTTTGTCTACAATGTCTCTTTCAATATGTTGTCCCTTCTACCCACGGTCCCTCAGTTCAGTTGATGTCAGAATAGTCATGCTGCTTTGGGGGATTCAATAAAAACAAAGTTATATTTAGGACATTATTTTTTATTTAGTTTGGGATTTGTTGGATACAAGTATGTAGCTCACAATCATTTTCAGGTATATTTAAATGATTGTTAGCTGTTCCAACCTAGGAATATTTCTGACCACACAGTGCCAATTCACCTGTCATGAAGATGCCACCCACCACCCCCCCGACACAAAAAAAGTATAAACATATTGAAAGCATCTGGGAAATGAAGAAATAAGATTTTAATTGTCCTAGATCAGTAACTAGACTGCAGAAAATTCTTCCAATCACTAGTTATATAAAATTATAGGCATATAATTATATTCTCATAGGAGCCACTAAAAAGGAAGGTCTTTCCTTTTAAATACTCTCAATTATGCAATTTTTATAATTATAAACCCACAATACATTTTTCTCTTTTATTTTTCCAATTGAAAGCCATGAAAAATAGATTGGTCATAATTCTTGTGTTTGTAGGGCACAAGTTTGTAGCAGTCCTCTAAGCAGCAAGCATATCTATGTGTGAGTGGAAGGTTTTAAGTGTGCCAAGATATCACTTACATCTTAGCATGACATTGTCAGTAACAGTTAGGAAGCTACAATAAATTTCTACATGATCAAATAATCAATAATAATAACGTAAAAATTAAAGTATATTCATTTTCTTTACAGTACATTATACTGCAAAATATTTTCATTTGAAGAAATAAGAATTATGCAGCCAGAAATATAGGGCAATTATAATATAGAATTGTAATAAGTAGTTGCTTAATAAAAACATTATGTCATTATTTTGGATTTTATGATAATTTTGGTTTTGTTAGCTTTTAAAATTCACCATTTATTATGATTTATTTTCTTCACTCTGAATAAATATTTACTTCCGTATCTGAATTTTGTATTTTCAGTTTTGTACTCTTTTTCTTAAAGAGGGTTACAAAAAATTGTAGGTCCCACAAAACCTAGATCTACTCATGGCAGATATTAGACCTTACCTCTATGTAAAGAGATTTCTCCCATCAGTTTAGATGTCTTCTCTTCAATCTTTTTCAAGTCTGGACAGAAGATTTTATGTTCCAGATACATTTTTTACTCTTGACCATGTGTTCTTATTGTTTTTGTTTCACCTTTATTGCCTCTGTTATCATCTTGGGCAACTTTGATAAAAGAATGAATAGATGTAGATATTAAAATACAATTACATTTTCATATAACTGTCTAACACTTTATGCAATATTCATATGGCAGATGACATTCTTTCTTACAATTTTCATGCATAATATAAACGCACAGGCGATATTTTCATAGCACTCCCAGCCAGAGATAAAGTCATTAACAATTTTTGTAGGTACAAAATTGTTTCAATACATTACAAATATTTCCCCCACTTTTTGATATCATTGAAGTTGCAGGGAAATTTAGTAAATGGAGTAAAGAGAAATATATTTGGAAAGTGTAAATACCATTTCATTGATTCTTTCTAAAGAGCTCTTTTCTTCATTGTAGATTAGCCGTTTTCTCTAGCAACTATCATGTTCCTGTCCACCCGGATACAATATCTTGTTTCCTTTAACAAGTTAGCTGGAGGCACGAGGGCATAGTGTCACTCAGCTCTCTTTTCTAGTTTCCATAATAACCGTCACATTCCATTTTTCCTTGCCATTTAATTACTCTACTTCCCCATTCAACACATTCATAATGTGGTAACAATGATCAAGTTTAGGGCTTATTTAATCTTGTAGCTTGGATGCTTTGTGAAGAAAGAAGACCTTGATCTTATCAGTAACTCGATTCCAAATTACATTTAAGGGTCTTACTTCCTGAGAGGTTTCCAGTGGACAGCTAATCGAGGTATGTGGATTCTTGTTATCCACAAAGCGTGACCCTTAACTAACCCTTACCTGTTTCAGTTATACGTTCCAATGACACTCATCTTTCTGTGTCTAACTTTCTTTAGGTGCTGGATTTTTCTGTCCACTGAATAATGTGCCAACAGTAGAATGAATTACAAATAAATTATCTCCAAAAAGCATAAAAATCTGCCTAAAAATCTCAAGAATCCATTGATATTTTCCAGCAGGAATTGACCCAGGACAATCATGTATGTCTAGTATCACTATTACAAGGTCTAGGAGACACATTTCTGATACTGTGGATATAATCATTCACCCTTCTTGCTCTTGCCAGAGTTTACAGCATTCTTCATGTTGGTTAGTTAATTAAATGTCTTCTACTGTAAGATGTCTTCTGTAATTAAGTTTTTGCCTAGAGAAGAACAATAGTTTATAGTGAGAGCTTTTATCAAGTAAACCAAAGAATTAAATGAAATTGGTCTCCAATTCTGAAACAGGCCATCAATCCTCAAAACTTATAAAACAGAAGTGTAAAGCTTTGACAAATACAACATACATTCAGACTACCTGTTTGACATGAAGAAACTGTCTAGAAGAATCTTGGGACAAATTGCTTTCTGGGAATTAAACTGTGGTTTGTCCTTTGTGTCTGCTAATTAAATTTTATACAATTATGAAATTATTACATTCTGGTTAGTATATACTTTCCTCTTTATGTGACTTCATCTATGAGTTATATTATTCATCAAAAATATTGGAAAATGCAGTATTTGTGATTAATATGTTACACAATTTTGACAAATGACACAATGGGATTTTTAAAAATTATTGTAAGGACTAAAATATCAAGGAATCAATAGGATGCTATGCTCAACTCACAAAGAGAAGGCATTTTATAAATTATTTTTAGGGAAAACGTCACTCTTGCACACATGCACAGAATCACAGAAATAAAAGAAACAGCATATGCCTAGTACAACTAAATTTATTTCATTTCTAATAGTTTTAAGTTCACTTGGATATTTAGTGAAGACAAAACTTTAGCATCAAATTATGAGACATGGTAGACGCTTACTGAATGTGAAAGAAAGTATTCTGTTGTTAGTACTTGGGTTTGCCAGTTTAGGCTAGAATCATTTGACTAAATGGTGTGATGGAAATTGCCTGATAGTCATTAGATATCAGAAAGATATCATGTCTGCTAGAAATTTTCAGCACTCCAGGAGTAAGAAGTAGTTATAGTTTAGCAAATTTTTTTCAGGCACATAAAACTAGTGTTAGAAGCTTAGTAATGTCTAATATAAACTTCAGATTTAATTTCAAATTGCAGATAATAACTCAGTTATTTGAGGAATATTTCATAAAATACCTTATGCAATGAAAACAATCAGCCCCCAATATATTAAGTATCCAATTTATAATCTGTTTATAAAAAATTCAGTTTTAACTTAGGCAATCTATTCATCCGTCTGCAAAGTAGACAATTCTGACATTCTAATAGATGTGTTAGGATGTTTTCTATGGATCTAATCAAATCCTCTCAGGAAACACAAAAATTGTAACACATCTGTAGAGTCAAGATGCAAAATCCTTACCATGAAGGCAGAATACTGGTTGCTGGTTTCCAAGGGGTTGTAAGGAAGAGGGAGTAGGGAGGAACTGCTTCATGGCTAAGGGATTTTACTTTGGGAGTGATGGAAAAACTTTGAAATTATGTAGAAGTGGTAGTCACACAACGTTGGGAATGTACTAAATGTCACTGAATTATTTACTTTAAAATGGTTAATTTGTTTTGTGAATTTCACCTCAATAATTTATTTTTTTCTAAAAATGCAGAATCTTTATCAGAGTCCCAGAGTACACCCAGAATCAATTGTTCCTTCTCAGTGCTAATTTATGGCGAGCTCCCTCACATGATGCATACTTATTAAGTCCGGTTGTAGTCTTCCCCATTTCTTTCATTAGACCAGGGAATTTTTTTTTGTTTAAGAATTCCTAGGGGGAAAAAAAAGAGAATTCCTTGGACTTAATATAGTCTTATTATTAATAAAAGGAGGGTGTCAATAAAGGACAGATGGATGAATAAATGTTATTTTATTTTGATTTTACGAGTTTAAAATTCCAAGAATTTGTATTTACAAATATATTCAAGATTTCTAAATAGATACACGTTTCTTACAATAAAGCAATCAGAAAGAGAAAGAATGACATTTTCTTATTAGTTTAGCTGTCTCTCATTTGATTTGAACTTTCTTTTAATAGCATTCCTTTTAGGGACAGGCTCAGAAAGCCAAAATCTTTATAACAGGGTTCCATATTCAGAATTTTCCAGTGCTGTGACCTTGTATAAGGTATCCAACTTTCATTTAGTTATCAGTAAAACATTGTTAACAGTATTTGACTTCCAGGATTTATATAAGAAAAAAATATATGTACATGTACACACACCTATATATATGTGCATATGTGTAGATAGATAGAATATGCTCCATTCAAAATTCTTATTTACTTATTTTGAAAGGTAGAATAGAAATTATGTTTTGCTTTTTCAAAAATATTCTACTGCTGTTAGCTCTTCCATTATTGATACTCACTATAATGCAGGATAGAAAGCATGGCATTAGAACCAGATTAACTAAATTTTAAATCCAACTCTTCTACTTCATAGGTTAATGACATGGCCAAGTCCTTTAAATTCTCCTTGCCTCTGTTTACCCACCATTAACATGGACTATTGCAACATTTATCTTATAAGGATATCTTGGTGATTAAATAAGATAAAGTGTTTAAAATGCTTGAAATGGCACCCAACAAACATTAACTATTGTTTATTTTTCATTATAAACGTTATGGTTTTAACACGGTATTTGTGAAGGTGATTTAAGTGTCTGGTTTGTACTATTATTATAAATGTAGCAACCCCACACCCCCAGCAGAAGTCAGTATAGTTGTGGCAGTATTCTCTAAAGAGCGTAGCTTCCCTGGTTTGACCAGTTTCAATGCATTTCATTGATTGAGATTCATTCAGTCCAGAAAATCAAATTAGTCTAAAACAATATATGAGGAACCTGGAGGGTCCCTTTAACTCACTTCCTTTATAAACACATTATAAACCCACACAATGAAATGAAGCCTTTATAATAAAATCCACCTATGCATAACAACAAATCACAAACTATGCAAGAAACTAGTTCAGAAGACTTAAGGTCCTTCACAGTTAAGTCTCATTAAAGGAACTAGTGAGACTTCCCTGGCAATCCAGTGCTTTAAGTCCAAGTTTCCACTGCAAGGGGCGTGGATTCCATCCCTGGTCAGGGAAGTAAGATCCTGCATGCCACGCAGGAAAAAAAAAAAAAAAAAAAAAAAAAAAAAAAAAGAGGAACTAGTGAAAATTACTGTGACTATCTTAAAGATAGTCTCTCCTGTAGTCTGATCTAGATTTCTCCCTTTCTCTGTGACTCACACTGTTTTGACTGGTGCCAATGTGCTCAGAGATTTCTTTTTTATAGGCCCTTCTCTATAGTTTCATCACTGTTATTGAATTTACACACAAGCCATGTTTAGAACAATGTTCATCAATTTGTTTCAAAAGTCATGTGTTCCTAGTGAAAATCCCTATTGCTCCATTTATCTTCATACTGGAATATTCCCCATGCTAACTTCTGTTTCTCTGAGACCCTGCAGCATTTTCACTCAATCTGCTCATTCTTTGCTTGTTTCTTTTTTCTGTACAGCTCTTGTGTTCTCTGCTTCATTGTGTTAATAGGTTAATAGTTCTGTTCTCCCCCTCCTTTTTTTTTTTTTTTTTGCTTGTGAAAATATATTCCCAAATAATGTCATGGAAAAAGTCCACCATTAAACAGATATGTGAACACGATGATACCATTTATATGCACCTGAATGAACTGCTTCCTTTCTTCTCCAGCCATGACTTCATTTTCTTCCTCACCATCAAACTATTCCAGTTTGCAGGATTATGTGTCTTAACTATCTCATCCCCAACATTGGGTAGGACACAGAGTAATGTATCTTATTTTTCTCTCTTCGGAGGTAATCGGAAGTAAATACCATCCAAAAAACTATTCTCAGATATGTCCCTTTACCCTCGTATTTCAGATGATAAAGGAGAACGTATTCTATTCTGTTGCTATTTTTATAAGCATCTTGTATACATATAACAAAAAAGGAACATTTATTTTATTCATAGAAACTTTTTTTCTATTCTCTACACCGTATAGCCCATTGACTCTATTAATATTAGTAATTATACCCTATTATGTTAACAGTACTGGTGAAAATGAGAGCAACATACTTCCTTGTCTTATATTAGTTTTTGTCATTCCCATTATTTATAAAAAGTTGAATTGCTTTCCCTATCATATATATTTTCTATCAATTTTTCTAAGTACTTTCATCATGAGAAAAATAGTATATATTGTAGAATATAAATTAAAAATATTAAGTATGGAGGAGGCATTTCACAATAAAGGTACTTAGCATTTTGCCCAAAGAGTGAAAAGACTATATTTTAATTTAAAGGAAAAAAAAAAGTGGGGGAATTCCACAATGAATTAATGAGCCAAGTAATTTATTTGCAATCCTGTTTTCCAGTTTCTTCCACTGCGTATCTGCAGTTCTCTATTTCCAAGGGTTCCTGAGCTGTGCCTCTATTATTTTGGTAGGACCATTTACAATTATGCAGACAGAGACGGTCTGTTACAGTGAATTCGTTGGCATTGTATAGCAGCTAATTAAAAAATAAACAAACAAATAAGAATTAAAGCCAGGATTAAATTAAATTAAAGCCAGGAACATGTAAATTCATTCTCAGAGAAGTTAGTTATTGCATTATTTTCTAATCAGGTGTGACTACAAAAATAGTTGACTAGGGGAAGTATCCCAGCTAATAAATAAAGAATGACAGAGCCAGAGCACCATTTTGAAATTACTAATTGATTAGTAGATTTATTTAGATAGCATCACCAGCTGCTAACATCAAAGAGAGATACCTGGATGTTTGTGCATCTTGAGGGAATACACAGTACCTATTTTAAAGTATTTTTGCCAAAATTCCACAGGCAGGAAATGAGCTGATAGAGGTACTCAGCTGCATACATGTGTTATCCTTCAAGAGAAAGGAAGTATGACTCTGAGTCTGGCTCAGAGGCTGGCAGGCAATCACTGGCACCACAGGCTGGCAGGGCACAGCCTCTATTTCATCCACAAGCCAGAGATTGGGGCGACTTTCAGGACCCCAGAGGGCAGAACATCAAGCCACAGGTTATTTTCAGGCCTTGAAACCTAATGAAATTTGCCCTGCTGGATGTTGGACCAGTTACTCCTTTATTCATTCCATTTTCTCCCTTTTGGAATGGGCATATCTATCTTATACCAGTCCCACCACCGTATTTGAGAAGCAGATAACTTCTTTTTTAGTTTCACAGGTGAGAGAGAGAGAGAGAGGAATTTGCTTCTGAGTGGATTAGAACCAGCGTCTCACCCATACCGATTTAGATGATTTAGATGATGAAATTTGCAACTTTTTGAGTTGATGATACTTAGATGAGATTTTGAATTTAGAGCTAAAGCTGAAATGGATTAAGATTTGGAGAGATTCAGGATTGGGGTAAATATATTTTGCATGTGGAATTGACATGAATTTGACAGGACCAGATGTCAGACTGTAGTGGGATATACAGTGTTCCCCAAGAACTCATGTTCATCTAGAACCTCCGAATGTGACTTGATTTGAAATAGAGTCTTTACTGATGTAATCAGCTAAAATGAGGTCACGCTGGATTAGGGTGAGTCCTAATTCCAAACTGGCCGTATTTATAAGAGGAGAGAACACACAGAGGGACACAGAGAGAATGGCATGTGAAGATGAAGACAGAGTTATGTTGCCACAAACCAAGGAGTGCCAAGAGATAAAAAATTGAAGAGGTAAGGAAGGATTCTCCCCTAGATTCTTTGGAGGGAGATAGCACCTTGATTTGGGATTTCTGGCTTCCAGAATTGTGAGGTAAAAAGTTTATCCTATTTTAGTGAACTATATTGTGGTACTTTGTTACAGCATCCCTAGGAAACTAATGCAACATACAAATATAAAAGTAATCATCTTGGTGATTGTGTACAAGATTGTTTATAAATATTACTAGCACTTGTGAAAGTGAATTGTGACCCACATTTTCAGTTTTGGAAACAGAGCAGGATCGCAATAGCTTTAATAGTATACCAAGAATAATGACAGCAATAAGGACTTTACAAATATCAATTCACTTAATTTTTACAATAACCTTATTTGCAAATTCTGTTATTATTGCCATATGTATAGATGAGGAAACATGTTTCAAAGGTAAAATTAATTCTCTAAGGTCAAATAGCACTTGATTAGCAGAACAAAGATTTGAAATCTTTTCCATCTAACTGAAAACCTATGCTCTTCACTATTACAGTGTAGTTACTGTGGTATCAGTTTACTAATATCCTATAAGAATCTTGCCAACGTAGCTCAAGATCATGTTATATTATTAGTTTTATATTTAGTAGATATTTCTATTCCCAAATATTACCTTGCAATATATCCATTTAGACTTTTAATTTTGAACTTCAGAATATCCAATCTATCTGTTATGAGTTGAATTGTGTCCCTCAAAAATTCACAATTTAAAGCCCTAGCCCTCAGTACCTCATCATGTGACTTTATTTGGAATAGGGTCATTGTAGATATAATTAGTTAAAATGAGATTTTGAAGGTAGACCCTAATCCAATATAACTGGAGTCTTTATACAAAGGGAAAATTTGGACACAGAGATCGGCATGCATAAAGGGAAAATAATGGAAAAAACCCAGGGAGAAGATAGTCATCTACAAGCCAAGGCGAGAAGCCTGAAACAGGGTCTTTCCTCACAGCCCTCAGAGGGAACAACTTTGCCAGCCAGCTCCTTGATTTTAGATTTCTAGCCTTCAGATATGTGAGAAAATAAATTCTGTTGTATTACTTACCCAGTTTGTGAAGCTTTGCTGCAGCAACCCTAGCAATCTAATACACTTTCCATCAAACTTCAGATTCACCCTGTGGTTACCCATTTATGAAGAGTGGGAAAACAATAAATACATTGTCTGCCACCCCTGGCCACTGCCCTGGGTTCAGGTCTCTGAAGGTTTAGTCATTACAGTAAACTGCTGTTTCAGGGAAAATTGCATTTCTTAACTTTGTTCCAATTTGAATTGGGTCATTTGGATTTTTGTTTTTCAGTTTAGCATGGCAGTTTCATTGTCGAATTGTCATTCTTGAAATGGAAGTTTCTCATTTATCCTGTATCTCTTGAGAAACATTCTTTTTTAAATCTCTGTTATGTGCCATTCAATTTTCATTATACTTCTGTTTGTATGTTTCTGTTCTCAACCTAGCCCCTTGATACCAACTTCCTTCACTGAAGCTTTGCAATCATTGTCACCTATGACATTTACTTGTTTCCCAGCAACCAGTCAAGTGATGGAACATTCTAGATACTCAGTAAATGTCTGTGGTTTATTATGACCATCATAACCTGTCCATGTAATAAGCCAGACTCATGGAGCATAATCAACAATGAACTTTATTCTTCTTCTCTAGTATCCATTCAAACAAATGCTGTGGATCTAATTCTTTCCATTCAACTGGATGAAATTTTGGGCCAGTCCCATTTTTTTCCCATCATTACCAATTAGTAAAACATCTTCCTTGTACTTTTAGTAAACATGTATTATAGTATTGTACATCCATTCAACAATTATATATTGAAGACTAATATTTATGAGATAATGTGCTGGATGTTTCAATATTTCAGTGGAGAAGCTAACATAAATCCCTCTCCTCAGGAAGCTTACACATTTAAGTAGTGGGTTCCAAAATGATGCTGCACTTGGCAACTAGCTCAAGGTTCCTGAAGAAATAAATGACTTGTAGTTTATGCACACTCCTTGAACACGTTTCTCTATGCTGGGAGTCATGCCTTTTGAAAAAGCGGTATGAATGCTGTCCCTTATTTTAACTAAAGTTATCGATGACACAATCTTGATTATGGAAGGCTTACAGTCCAGCCTCAACTCACTGGCCAGGTTTCTTATGAGTGGTAGAATTGGCCAACACATGCTTTTTTGCAAGTCAGTGAGATGTCTGTAATCCCTAGTAGTGGGTTGGCCAAAAAGTGCCTTCAGTTTTTTTTTTTTTTTGCCGTACGCGGGCCTCTCACCGTTGTGGCCTCTCCAACTGCGGAGCACATGCTCCAGACATGCAGGCTCAGCGGCCCATGGCTCACGGGCCCAGCCACTCTGCAGCATGTGGTATCTTCCCGGACCGGGGCATGAACCGGTGTCCCCTGCATCAGCAGGTGGACTCTCAACCACTGCGCCACCAGGGAGGCCCCGTGCCTTCAGTTTTTAAGTAAAAATAAAAGACACATTTTCCATTTTCACCAAGAACTTTATTGAACAACGAATTCACCCTTTTGTTCCACTACCTTCTGCCATTTTTCAGGCAACTTCATAATTCCATCTTCCCAAAACATTTTATCTTTTTGAGCAAAGAACTGTTCCAGGTACCTTTTACAGTCTTTCAGGGAATTGAAGTTTTTTTCCATTAAGAGAATTTTGTAAAGACCGAAATAAATGGAAATCCAAAGGTTCAATGTCTGGTGAATACGGTGGATGAATCAGAACTTCCCAGCCAGCTGTAACTGTTTTTTTCTGGTCATCAAAGAAACATGCAGTCTTGCATTATCCTTATGAAAGATTATGTGTTTTCTGTTGACTAATTCTGGACGGTTTTCATCGAGTGCTGCTTTCAGTTGGTCTAATTGGGAACAGCATTTGTTGGAATTAATCATTTGGTTTTCCGGAAGGAGCTCATAATAGAGGACTCCCTTCCAATCCATCATATACACAACATCACCTTCTTTGGATGAAGACTGGCCTTTGGTGTGGTCGGTGGTGGTTCATTTCTCTTGCCCCACAGTCTCTTCCATTCCGCATTGTTGTACAGTATCCACTTTTCATTGCCCATCACAATTTGTTTTAAAAACAGAACGTTTTTCTTACATTTAAGTAGAGAATCGCATGTGGAAATACGGTCAAGGTTTCTTTCGCTTAACTTTTGTGGAACCCGAACATCGAAGCAATGAACATAACCAAGCTGGTGCAAATGATTTTCAACACTTGATTTGGATATTTTGAGTATGTCAGCATTTATTCCCAGCCCATCGGCCAGGTTAATCAGAGTAGCCTATTAGGAGTGCATTCCTGACAAAAATTTCCAGAAGCTGCAATGAGAAAGAAACAAAGGGGTGGCTCTATATTCTTATTGCTGAAACCTTTGATTTCATCAGCTCCAGCCCCATGACTTTTGCCATGATAACACTCCTTCTTCTCATCCACAGGAGAATTTACAACAGCCAGATCACTAGGAGGGCATTTTTTTAATCCCTCTTCTAGCCACTCATCTTGTAGAAATTCATTACCTGTCAGAAGAGCAGGAGACACTAACTTCCCTCCCTTACCTACCACTTGGAGGAAAGCATCTGTGACCAGATGCCAGGAATCTTCCCATATTCCATGATATCATATTTCATATCTTGATCTACAAGATCCTCATCCTTTCTCTTCCAAAGCTATGTTTCTGACATCATTCTGTTCTCCTCACCAAAAACTATCAAGAATCTGTGAAGGGTCTGAGATTTTATCCTACTTGCCAGCTAAAAGGTAGCCTGCCACAACTGCATAGATGTTGGCAGAAGACACGAGATTCCTCCATCATATATACAGAATGTTATTTTTATGGCACAGGAAATAGCCCAAGCGCCACAGGGACGATTCAGAAAAACCCAGGTGGATGCTGTACATTAGCATTTTCACATGTGCTTAGGGACCCAAATGTTTTACAGTACAACCGAGCTTTGTCCCAGGTGGAGGTATTCTTTTTATTATACTGGGCAGTAAACAAAACTGCCCTTTTCTGTGGAGGGACACACTTCCTTTGTATTCCAAGGCTATTTCCTTTACAAACATTCTTGAAAAATGAGTCTGGAAGAAGGGCTGTCATTGCCTCTGCATGTAAGAAATGTAGAAATATGAGAGATCCATGGAAAGAAGTCTTTCAACAGATAACTCCAGCAAGCACTTGATGCTTAGAAATTTCACTGAAAAGGTAGTCATGAATTTTCAGAGGGTTTATGTCCCATCCTCTGCAGCCCAGCTGTATTGACAAGCCCTCCAATATGCTTGCAACCTTTAGTTCATGCCAACGAACTAGTTCATGACCAGCCTTTAGTTCATCAACCAATAGCATGATGTCTTTGATACAGTGGAACAGTGTGATGTCCTGGGAGACATGAAGGCAGTTGAGACATCTTTGGATTATATTATGACAGATAGCAGGAGATATTACATACCCATAAGACAGAACTCTATGTGAATATTTCTGTCATCCCACGTGATTGTGATCTGTTTCTGATCCAATTTTCTGATGGGAATAGAAAATGATGCATTCATTACATGAATGCTGCATGCTATATAAGTGAGAATTTATTAATATGCTTCATCAATAGTACCACCTTAGGCACAACAGCTACAGTCAGGAATACTACTTGTTAAGTCTGCATCCATCTACAGTGGGTTGCTTCTGTGCAGGCCAATCTTGTGAATTAAAAGGAGACGTGATAGGAGCCGCCACTGGGACTTAATGCAGGTCTTTAATGGCAGTATTAATTTTTGCCATTTCTCTGGGCACACAATATTGTCTTTGATTTATTATCTTAGCCAGAATGGGGGAAGTTTTAGAGATTTGCCTTTGGCCTTCTTTACTATGCCAGCACCAATACAACAGGGAACCAACGTGGGTGTTTTCTCCAACTGCCAAGAATAGCCATTCAAATATATTTGCAGGGACATGGGACATGACCGCTGGGTTCTCATTCTTACCCATTGGGCCCACTGTGATCTGGAGTTTAGCCAGGACTCTATTTATTATCTGGTCCATGGAAACTCCTCTGAAAAGAGACCATGGTGATGTTTTGGGTCTCCAGATATTAATACCAACATAGAGCCTGTGTAAAATCAGCTGAGTAAATGGTTGTTTATAGATCTGTTTGGGGAAGGACTGGGGTAATCGTTACAATATACATTTGCCTCAGTGTTGCAGAGTCCTTCTTTTTAGTAACCTGTTGTAGAAAGTGCTCTTTAGGCAAAGGATTCTGGACTAGGAAATTGGCTCGAGTCTGGAAAATATGCAAGGGAATGTAACTATTGAAACAACCACCTTCTGCCTCTGTTCACTTATTTTTGTCTTTTGGGGTTTATATATCAAACAGAACCCTTGTCAGTTGCCTATTTTATGCTTAGGGTTATCATGCTCTTTTACCTATCACCCAACTCCATGTGGATCAAAGCTCCTCAGCTGTGCTTCCACATTGCTAGTCGTTATGCTAATTAGGCATCCTGACTTCCTCCTGTTAAGCACTGCCATCTGGTCTCTAGTGCTTTGAGGGGTCATTATTCCCGGGGATATAAATGAGCCCCACTCTGTGATTCTGTTGTTGCCTCTTATACCATCAGCCATGTCTTAAAGAGGACAGCCATCACTCAACATCTTCAAGATGCAGGAGCTCCTCTCATCAATACATTCCTAATGTGTTCTGTGGACTGTCCTATCTGGCGGGTTCTCTGGCCTTACATAACAGATCCTTTCAGTCCTGACCATTTTCCCTACCGTATCCCTCTCTGATGCTCTATCTGCTGCTGTATCCCTCTCTTTACCAGCTGCCAGAGCAAACTCAGACATTTCCACTTCTCTGAAGCTTGGCTATCACTTTTTCTAACCTTTTAAGTGCCAACCTAGCAGTGAGTTAGCCCATCCTCTGGGGTCCTGACCAGAGTGTTTAATCTCATGTCTTAAGAAAATTCTCATATTTCTAGTCTTCTGTGCCAGTAACCTGCTTGATCAATCATCCTTGATATCCAGGTTCAGAGCTAATCCTCTGCCTTTTACCAGTACCTACAAGCTACTTCTTGTAACTACTTCAGTGTATGGCCTGTGTCCAAACTTATCAGGCCTGGCATGTCGACAGGTGGCATATGTTGTGACCTCACCCTAATTATTGGGTTGTATTTGGCCTTCTTCATTATGCCAGCACCAACAGAACAGGGAACTTATGTGTGTGTTTTCTCCAGCTGCCAAGAATGGCCATTAAATATATTTTCAGGGACAGGAGAGGAGGTGAGAGCATCGTCTGAGGCCTCTCTTCTTGCCTGGTCAGGGTCAGGTCTCTGCAGCATCTTTCAATATAGTGGGAGTGCTATCTCTTATTAGGGGAGGAAAGGCAAACTCTGAAGGCTTGGAAGTTCATGCGTGCCTGAAAAATCAACATCTTCAAGGGCACTTCTCCAGATGTTCTCATCTTGTGTTTCAGGGTATGGGGCTCTTCCAAGCAGAACCCTGACCTTAATGTAACTGATCTGCCTTGGCTAAGCATTCTGACATCTCTGAGCTCTGTGCCTCTAAATATCAATTTAGCTGTGAAAAGACATATCTACTATAGGAGATGAGGGCCTCTTTATAAGCTACCAGAGGCCTTGTGGCTCTCACACTCAGCCATTAGCAGTTTCTTAACCACTTTTTTTTCCTCATTATCTGTCTGCAAGATGTCAAAACAACTCTTTAATAACCAGTTAATGCCTCTGTTTCTGCGGGCATCATTCCCTCTATATATTTCAAATACCTGGATCATTGCACCTGAGATATTTCTCTCCAGGTGGGCATTTTACTAGGTCATCAAGAGTGAAATCTTTAGCAATCAGGTCACCACTTGTGCCAGGGATTATCTGTGCCCCACTACTCTTCAGGGCAGTGTTGTCTTGGCCTGCTGGCTGAGAATTAAGCCAGTCCTAAGTTCCCTTCTTTCTGTCTGTATTCTTGGACTAATTATTCCTAGCACTACTTGGGTTAGTTCAGGTTCTCTGCCAGGCAGACACTGAGATGTAACTATAGAGGTACAGGAGATTTACTGAGGTAAAGGACTGTGGGGGGGAAAGGGGAGGGACTTGAATGGGGTGGCAGGGCCATCAGACCAGGTTGCAGGTCTGACTGCTGTGAAGGAGCCAAAGGAGGATAGGCAGAGCCTCAGATTGTAATGCATTTCAAAGGAAGATTTGTCCAGGCAGATGAGTGGCCCTGGAGCCAATGTCACCTACCAAAGGAGTCCAGCATCTTACATCTGCAAGAATGGGTCTGCCTTACTATCTCTGCTGTTCTCTGCCTTTGGCTGAAAGCGTCCTATGGAAGGCGTGGTTGGGGCAATGAATGTGGTGGTGGAATCCCAGCATAGCAGCTGGGTCCATGTCAGTCATGCTTCCTACAGCAGGAGAGTTGAGTGGCACATTTTCATGGCCTGTCTTCTGAGAACCATATAAAATATTGCATCTCAGGACAGGGCTGTCCAGTAGAAAGAAAGGAGAAAATAAGGTGCAAACTCCTATCTAAGATTCTCTCTATGGGTAACTCCCTACACTTTTGGGTTGGACGTGCATAGATACCCAGTGTGATTCTTGGTGTCTTGGTGTCTTACTTGAACAGCAACAGGGCAGTCCTAGTGTAGTGCAACCCTGAGACAAGGTGCCATTACTTTGTGCTAGTGTGAAATTGGTCACCAGTGACGGGGCTGGGTGAGCACATGCAAAAGTGGTTGCTCTAAAGCTGGGACAGGTGAGGCTGATAGTGTCCGAAATTGTTCAGTGGGTAGTTCTATCACAGAGGGCTCTGAAAATGAAACACTGAATTGTGTAAGCTAGTTAAAGCTATGCAATGGAATTTAATGCTTTATCTTCTCCCATTCTGAGTAACCCAAACCATCACTATTAAAATATATGCGTCTTATACAGCAGAAACGAACACAACATTGTAAAGCAATTATACTCCAATAAAGATGTTAAAAAATAAAATAAAACAAAACAATAAAATAAAATATATGAGTCTTAACCAAATTAAGTATATTCCTCAGTGGATCTAAGCTGAGATTAATTGTATCACTCAGTTTATTTTTAATAAGCAAGCTCAAACACTGCAAAGATCCCAAATTCATTAGAATATATTTTAGTTTGGATTTTTACAACCCCCTAAGGTTTACTTTAAAAAATTTCTAATCCTCCTAATTTAGTTGTGAATAAATACTGACCCACATCACACCATTTTTTCCCCCAATAGTTTGTAGTAGGAATAAAACAGCATGTTCAGTCTGAAGATAAGCAGCCTGGTTTGTCTGAATATATTTATAGCTCATATATTATCTTTTGCTCTCTGTGCTCAAAAGATTAGGAGGCAATGTATTTGAAGGAGAAAAAGTAGAACTACCCTGGGAAGTAAAACTATTAAGAGCAATAGACTTTCCCACCATGAAACTGCACAAAAGACATACATGTTGAGAACGATCAAATGCACCTTTAAATTCTGCACAGGGGGTAGAAGGCTCACAGAGAAACAACAAGGGCATTTCAGAAAGTAGCCTGAGACCAAGGTCAAGCTCTCAAGTGTGCAATGGCAGAGCTTTTACTAGTTGCAAACGTTTTCACACTGCAAGTGGAATGGGGTCTAAGAGATGAAAGCAGTTAAGATGAAAAGGTTAGAAAAGGAAAGGTAGGGAAAGCAAGCACTCTTACATTCTATTCAACACCATTTGCTTCATGTGATTTAAAAATAGTGTCCTGTGCATTTCACACCCATGATCACACATTTATATTTACAATACAGGTGCTTATCTCTACCTCAATGCCGTCTCTTCCTCCCACTTAAAACGCCCCCATTTCTTCTTGGATTGGAAGAATCAACACTGTGAAAATGACTGTACTACCCGAAGCGATCTACAGATTCAATGCAATCCCTATCAAACTACCAATGGCATTTATCACAGAACTAGAACAAAAAATTTCACAATTTGTATGGAAACACAAAAGACCCCAAATAGCCAAAGCAATTTTTAGAAGAAAAATGGAGCTGGAGGAATCAGGCTTCTGGACTTCAGCCTATACTACAAAGCTACAGTAATCAAGATAGTATGGTACTGGCACAAAAACAGAAAGATTGATCAATGGAACAGGATAGAAAGACCAGAGATAAATCCACGCACGTATGGTCACCTTAGTTTTGATAAAGGAGGCAAGAATATACAATGGAGAAAAGACAGTCTCTTCACTAAGTGGTGCTGGGAAAACTGGACAGCTACATGTAAAAGAATGAAATTATAACACTCCCTAACACCATACACAAAAATAAACTCAAAATGGATTAAAGGCATAAATGTAAGGCCAGACACTATAAAACTCTTAGAGGAAAACATAGGCAGAACATTCTATGACATAAATCACAGCAAAATCCTTTTGACCCACCTCCTAGAGAAATGGAAATAAAAACAAAAATAAACAAATGGGACCTAATGAAACTTAAAAGCTTTTACACAGTAAAGGAAACCATAAACAAGACGAAAAGACAACCCTCAGAATGGGAGAAAATATTTTCAAATGAAGCAACTGACAAAGGATTAACCTCCAAAATTTACAAGTAGCTCATGCAGCTTCAATATCAAAAAAACAAACAACCCAATCCAAAAATGGGCAGAAGACCTAAACAGACATATCTCCAAAGAAGATATCCAGATTGCCAACAAACACATGAAAGAATGCTCAACATCACTAATCATTAGAGAAATGCTAATCAAAACTACAATGAGGTATCATCTCACACCAGTCAGACTGGCCATCATCAAAAAATCTACAAACAATAAATGCTGGAGAGGGTGTGGAGAAAAGGGAACCCTCTTGCACTGTTGGTGGCAATGTAAATTGATACAGCCACTATGGAGAACAGTATGGAGGTTCCTTAAAAAACTAAAAATAGAACTGCCATACAACCCAGCAATCCCACTACTGGGCATATACCCTGAGAAAACCGTAATTCAAAAAGAGTCATGTACCACAATGTTCATTGCAGCTCTATTTACAATAGCCAAGACATGGAAGCAACCTAAGTGTCCATTGACAGATGAATGGATAAAGAAGATGTGGCACATATATACAATGCAATATTAGTCATAAAAGGAAATGAAATTCAGTTATTTGCAGTGAGGTAGATGGATCTAGAGTCTGTCATACAGAGTGAAGTAAGTCAGAAAGAGAAAAACGAATACCGTATGCTAACACGTATATATGGATTCTAAAAAAAAATGGTTCTGAAGAACCTAGGGGCAGGACAGGAATAAAGATGCAGACATAGTGAATGGACTTGAGGACACGGGGAGGGGGAAGGGTAAGCTGGGACAAAGTGAGAGAGTGGCTTGGACTTATAAATACTACCAAATGTAAAATAGCTAGCTAGTGGGAAGCTATTTCTCTCCTTCTATGCCCTTTTCTATGCTGCATCAGCTATTTATTCCTATATGCTAACATTGAACCCCTAAAACTAATGTTCCACCTATAACCTGCCTCAAGCATCACACCCTCAGTCTGGTGCCCATCCCCAATCCCAACCCTTTCTCATTTAGGCCCTCCTACTCTGTTTTTAAAAATCACTAAAACCCATCAACACCTACAATCCTGTTACCCCTTGTTGTCCAATAACCCTTCCTGTTCTCACTTCTCTCCTTATTTCACTTCAATTATATAATCACTTTCCAATTCTTAATTTTAGTACTTCATTAATACCCTTAAATATTGGGAAATATGCCGTTCCATACTGGAAATGATCTGATACTCAAAAAAAAAAAAAAAAAAAGTCACCTAGGCTTTGATTTTTAAATGAGAGAAAATCATATGCTTTTGGGGAAAAAAGTTGCTATAAAATTCAATTGGTTCGATGCTAAGAAACTGCCCTACGCTGTCGAGTGCAAATTAGGTAAGTGAAAAGGAAAATGACTCTTTTCAGACCCCTTATAAAACTGCTTATCTGATCTAACCCATTAACTTCTTATAACTAACTGTTAAATCCTTATGTCTACTCAGCAAGGTGCTGGCATAGCTGCAGTGGTTTGATTGATATCATTTATGAGGACTAAAGCACTGAAAAATATAGTATTCCAAATTGCTTCTCTGAAAATATCCATCTAAATCGAATATCTGAGCTACCACTTTCTGGGTATGAGCTGCGGTTACCATTGCTACTAGGGAGCACCTCTGTGGCAACATAGCATTAGCTCTAAATGTATGCGTGCACAGGAAGGGCCCTCACGTTAAGTTTCAGTGAATTGTTATTGGAAGAGTCGTGGGAGGGCTCAGGAACAGCAGTGATGGTAATAGATGTGAATTTATGAGGAGTGAGAGCTTGAATCTCAAGAACAAAAGCGGTGCCCCTGGGACCTATCAATATTCTTGTTAGGAGTACACATTTTATGGATATAAGTTCTGTTCTAAAACGTTTTCAGGAAAAAACTCAAGTCTTTGCATCTTACATATTATTCTTCTGAGGAGTCCCTTCACTTTACGCCTGCCCAAATCTCAGCTAGAAATTCCTAAGGTGCTAAATGCGCTAATCTCTGAGGTTTCTTCCAGCTGTAAAATTCTACAACTCTGTGGCAACTAGTACTGAAAATGTACTCATGGTTATAGTTTGTTCCCTAAAATTAAAATGGAATAAAACAGATGAGGATCCAGATGCCACATGAAAAGCAAAATGACTAACTGTGTCAACAGGAGATACACTCTGTCCTCATTGCTCAACTACAAGGTGCATTTTATGGAGTCATTTGCTATCTGCTTATCCGTGTGCATAGAACTACATGTATCCTGTGTGTGGAAAAACTAATTCACTCCAGAAAATTATAAGCATGCTAAGCCAAAGTTGTGAAGTCTGATAAATTATTTTATTATGTTTTCTCAAACATTTGTTGACAAATATTAACTCTGTTAATTGGAGATTGCCCCAAAGTTACAGCTACTTGATATTGAGAGAGGTAAGTTTGGTTTAAGTAAACCACAGCATTTTCTAGCTATTCATACAATTGACAATTTGATGTCCCCTAGTAGGAGTGTTTTTCTTGAATAGCAATATATAATTCAGGAACTAACAACAAACATAGATACTTGGGAGAAAATTAGAAGGTAAGAATTTTAAAATGATTTTTATATGTCAGTTGCATAAATCTTTGATGGTAGACTTTCCACTCACTGACAGAACAAATGAATTTAATGCAGAAGTAAATGAAGAAGTTGGATGTGTATTGGAAAGTTGGCAAGATGTTCAAGTAAATATTTAAAACATAGATGTAATTGCATTCATATTTGTTAATTATAAAAGAAAATATAGGAGCAAACTGTTTACAGTAGCGCCATACACCTTCATATAGCAACATTAGCACAAGTGAAAATGATGGTTTAGATGCACAGATATCTTAAGTATGTGACTTGGTATAAGTGACAGACTGATGCTAAATCTGGCTTTTCCCCATTGGTTCAATTTGCTCTTTCCCAAGTAACCATTAATTTTAGTCATTTAAATGTTATTTAGAGGTCTTAATATACAAATTTAACTCCCCTCTGGAGGAGAGCTGCTGGCAGAAGTGATGAGAAGCTGTAGGCAGAGAGACAGTATAGACAATACCTAACCTAAGTGCTGAAACATAGAGAACGTTCCAAAAGGTGATTGAAAGCTGAGGATCATGTGACTTTACCAAGCTGATTTTACTTCAAGGGCCTGTAATTGCCATGGTATAAATGCTATTCCTGTTTAGAAACACAAAGGTTATTAGTATACAAAGATAGAAACTTCATGGATAGAAGAATACTGAATTACCAAGAATCTGGCAGGACCACAGGTGTGTGGACTAACACATGCAGGTGCATGTCCAATAGGAAACTCGGAGTCAATAAAGAGGCACACATAGATAAGTCTGCTCTGCTCCTGTTGTGTGTGTCTAGTCGCCTTACATAAAGTGTCTTCTGCACTGTTGCCAAATTAACAGCAGTGGTGGCAGCCAAGGACAGAGAGAGAGCGCGCGCGCTTCACATCAGTATATATCCTACCTGCAGTGCTTCGCCCTTTCTTATCCATCAAATAGATTCGAACTTGTTCAGAGCCATTTTCCCTACTGGAATATTTATGTCAGGATAAAATTAATAATCTTGTCTATAAATAAATTGTTTGGCCAATCTGAGAAAGAATGAGATTCCTAAGCAGTTGGAATCCAACAGAAGAGAATGGAGAGGGAAAGATTCTAAATGTTTATGCTGGATATAGAATTCTAAAATAGAAAAGGAAAATATAAATATTTCTAGGAAGCAAAAGTTCCACACAGGGCTTCCCTGGTGGCGCAGTGGTTGAGAGTCCGCCTGCCGATGCAGGGGACACGGGTTCGTGCCCCGGTCCGGGAGGATCCCACATGCCGCGGAGCGGCTGGGCCCGTGAGCCATGGCCGCTGAGCCTGTGCGTCTGGAGCCTGTGCTCCGCAAAGGGGGAGGCCACAACAGTGAGAGGCCCGCATACCGCAAAAAAAAAAAAAAAAAAAAAAAAAGTTCCACACAATGCAAATGCCTTCTATCGACAACTGGTTTGAGTCCAACTGCTTGCCTTATCCTACACCAACTAGGACAAAAGCAAATCCTTTCAGTCTAAATATGTTGACAGCTTAATCAGTGTTTTCTACAAAGCTACACATTCAGGAGTTTCTGGGTTTAAAGAATTTTAAAACTACAGAGAAAATCCTCACCAATTACTTAAGGTAACCATTCTATTTATTTTTTATATGTAAATAGAAAACACTTGAATGCCATTAACTACACAAAAGGAAAAGAACAACAGATTAATTTACCAGAGAAAACAAATAATTATAGGCAAAAGGAAAGATTCACAGTATATATAAAATTAACTTAAAGTGTATGATGGATGTAAATGTTAATTGAAAAGAAATAAAATATGTGACAAAATATTTGCCATCTGTCTATAAAAAAAGTTTTTGTGTGATAGATCCCAAAAGGCATGAAGCATAAAATAATGATAAATTAGAATTCATCAATAAATTAGAATTAACCAAAACTTTTCCACTCCAAAGACATTGTTAAGAAATCCAAAATGCAAAGGATAATCTGAGAAAAGATACTTTTGTCCAAGACATATCTTGGACAAATCACCTGTGTCCAAGATATATAAAACCCTATTAGAACTCAATAATGACAAATAAAGAAATAATGATATATGGGCAGAAAATTTGAAAGACACCACCCAAAATCATATGCAAATAGGTAACAAACACATGAAAAAATGCTGTACTTCATTAGTCATCAGGGAAATGAAAATTAATACAATTAGGATCTACCTCTATATACCCATTAGATTAGCTAAAATTGAAAAGTCTGACCATATCAAGTATTGTCAAGGAGCTGGACAAACTAGACTTTACATTTACTGCTGGTGATAATGTAAAGTGGCACAACCAGTTTGGAAAACAGTATGTCAGTCTCTTAAAAAGATAAACTTATGACAAAATCTAGTCAGTTCCCTTTTAGTTATTTACCCAAGAGAAATGAAAACATGTTCACAAAAAGAATTGTACACGAATGTTCAGATCAGCATTATCTGTAATAGCCTCAAAATGATAAAGAACCCAATGTCTATCAAGAGATGAACGAATAAGCAAATTATGATGTTTTCATAAAATAGAATGTTTCACATCAGTAAAAAGAAAAAAACTATTGATATGCACAAAAACATAGTTCAACTGCAAAATCATTATCTTGAGTGAAAGAAGTCAGGCACATAGTAGATGCTATATGATTCCTCTTATATACAAATCTAGATCATGCAAATGAATCACAATGACAGAATTCAAGTCAATGGTTGCTTAGGGAAGGGGAGTAGGAAAGGAGGATTTCTAAGAGGAAGGAGGAAGCTGTTTTGGGGGTGATAGAAATGTTCTTATTTTTTCTCTTTTTTTTTGATAGAAATGTTCTTTGTATTGTTTAGGATGATACATTCAGAAGTGTACAAATATGTCGAAACTGATCAAATTGTACAGTTGAAATATTTGTAGTTTATTTTACTTCAATTAAACCTCAATAAATTTAAAAAATATCAATCCATGTATATAGTATAAAAGAGAAAAGCACAGAACTTGGCATCTCAGGTTGAATAAAGGGAATGTGGAGAAAAAAGAGGAGATTTTAGGGTCCAGTTTTGAAATATGTAAGCTGCAAAAATGTACAAGTGAAGTAAATACGGATATAATTAGATCATAAAAGTATTAATAGGTAGCACTTATTGTGGGCTTGCTATGTAACAAGCATGATTCCAGTACTTTACAAACATGATTTGGGTAGCTTCAATCAGCATGCAAAATCTCTTCTTTCAGAGCCAATGCACACACACAACAGCTGGGGTGCAGGGCATTCATTGCCCTCAGCAGCCCATTTCCACCTCAACATTTTGGGAGTTTTTTCTGGAAAGTCAGACTCCACATACTACCTGTACCGATTAATAAATCCTTTTCTGCTTACCTAGCTAAAATACATTGTTTGGTGCAATTAAAAAAATAACCAACAGATATGTTGACTTATCTGATAAAAACTACAAATACTATTCAATTTTAAGAAGAGAAGACTGCATCACATCACATCATAAAATGTTCACAACTAGATAAGATAGTACATGGGTGGGAGGTGTCGAGCCCAGTTTATTTATCTCCAACCTCCAAAATTTTACTGACATATTCTGTATATAAATTACAAGAAGGGAAATTTCAGATAGAGACTCTTAAAAATGTATGTATAATATAGTATCTGCCTAATTAAAAATAACTAATTAAAATATATTATATTATGAGCCAGAGAGAGTGTATTTACTCCACTTATATTCATGGCTATGTTTTATAAAAACAAATGTAGAAAATCATAGAATTTTTATATACAGCTGCAATATGAATCCAATTATTAAATGAGTCTAAGTGTTATATATAGTGACATTATGTAAGAATTTATCAGGTTAAAATAATGTATGCTTTTAAAATTTAATCTGTACAAAATAATAGATATACAATTTCTAAACGTGTACAGGTAGGGATATGAAAAGAGGTTCAACAAAAATTATCTACCATTAGCAATATTTATTTTCATATTTATAAATACAATGACATTCATATATGTATTGCCTCAAAGGTAATGATAGACTCTTGTCATTTACAATAAAATTAGACTTAGTTTTATTAATAATAATCTGGAATATGATAAAATATAATCAGCTGTTTTTGTTTTATATTATTTCTAAGAATATCAGATATATTTTAACCAAGTAGGTTGTATGTCCTTAATTAAACAGGGAGTTTTAAATCTTTTTTCTAAGTACTGTGATAAATATTTCATTTTTATATTTTCAGTTTTAGTTTTTAATATTTTTAATATTATAAACTGTATAATTAGAGTAGGATGAGCAAACTATGATCTATGTATTTCCAAAATCTCTAGCATTTGTTTACATAACATTCTCACATGTCATTCCAACTTTGAGCATAATTATTACTGAGATGCTTTTGACATTAAATTTTATGAAAATTTTGGCATTCAGCTTATATAGAACTTCTATCATCTATCTATCTCTCTACCCAATCTATTATTAGCCTATATAAATAAAAAGGAGAAAAATACAGTAACTTCTTTGCAAACATTTATCCCCAGGACTTAAGTTAAAATTGTTAAGTGTGTGTGCATGTGTGTGTGCGTGTGTGTGTGTGTGTGTGCATATGTGTACGTGATCTTTTCTTACTCCTTTAGCATAGCCTACATTTGTTAGAACAATCTAATATATTAATTTAAAATTATTACCAGCTCCCTGAATTTATATTTCCTGATATATCTTTATTAGTAAAATATGAAACTATACGCCTTCAGTCTTCATTAAAGCCAGAGCTCAATGCCATATCTCATATTTATAACTATATATTTGGTAATCATGATCAATTCACATACACAAGTACCATGGCAGCTTAGAAAATAGCTTTAGCTGAGTGATCTTGAAGATTTAAAAATAGTAAATGCAACTTTTTTTTTTTTACTCATAAAACACAGACCACATTTTTGTTTGAAATTATAGTTAGAAGTCTTGCAAGTGTGTATTTTGATAAATTCAAATTTATGATTTAAAATGTTGTGATAATACACAACAAAATAAAAGGCAAATAAAAGTAAAACCTTTACATATTTCCTGACAGTGTTTATTTTAGGCTTTAAATACCATCAATTTCACATGTCTCTAAATATATAATTGAGAAGAATATACTCATAGCGTTTGGCTTACTTTTCTATGATTAGCCTCATGGCTAAAATTCGGCATTGATGGCTATATACATTAGGTGGCGAAAATTTACTATAATAGGAAAGATCTCTAATTTATTTCTTATAATCATAAGGATTTCATGAAGTAACAGAATGAAACTGGGAATCCAAAACTGAGAATCCAAAAGTGAGTGTTATATTTCTCCCCTTTTAAAGAAATATTTTGGTGTTTAGGTTTATATTCTTGAAATTTAGATAATACTGTCATTTCTGTGCCTTAAACTACTTGTGAGAATCAATCAGATCATAAATGTGAACTCTATTCAGGAGCTAATTTATAAATGTGAGATATATATAGTTCCAGACATTTAGTAAAAGAATGTTAGTATATAGTTCACCATTGTTTTTCAATGTTGTGTCTAAGCTAAGGGGAAGACACTCAAATCTAATTGTCAATAAGCGTGATGGTTAAAATTTATTATTCATTATGTGTCAGGCTTTTACTTTGTTCTTACTTTGCAAATATAATTTCATTTCAATCTCATATCAACTCTTCAATGTAAGCATAGTTTTTTGTTTCTTTATTGTTTTTCCATTTTCATGGTTTTAAAATTCATAGAGAAATTAATTTGCTTTATGTTTCTTTTTTATTGTATTAAGATACACATAACATAAAATTTACCATCTTAACTTTTTTTTTTTTTTTTTTTTTTGCAGTATGCGGGCCTTCTCACTGTTGTGGCCTCTCCCGTTGCGGAGCACAGGCTCCAGACGCGCAGGTTCAGAGGCCATGGCTCAGGGACCCAGCCGCTCCCCGGCATGTGGGATCTTCCTGGACCCGGGCACGAACCCGCGTCCCCTGCATCGGCAGGCAGACTCCCAACAACTGCGCCACCAGGGAAGCCCCTATCTTAACTATTTTAAGTGTCCAGGTTAGTAGTATTCAATACATTCACACTGTTGTGCAGCCATCACTACCATCCATCTTGATAACTCTTTTCATTTTGTAAACTGGAACTCTAAGCAGTAACTCTCCATTCTCCTCTCTGGCAACCACCACTTCACTTTCTCATTTCATGATTTTGACCACTCTTTGTTCCTCGTAGAGGTGAATCATACAGTATTTGTCTTTTTGTGACTGGCTTATTTTATTTAGCACAGTGTCTTCAAGGTTCATCCGTATTGTAGCATATTGCAAAATTTCTATCCATTTTGAGGTTGAATAATATTTCATTGTATGTATATACTACATTGTCTTCAACCATTCATCTGTTGACTGACACTTAGGTTGTTTCCATATTTTAGCTATTGTGAAGTACGTTGCAATGAACATGGAGATACAGATGTCTCTTCTAGACAGTGATTACATTTCCTTTGGATATATATAAAGAAGTGGGTAGCTGGATCATATGGTAATCCTATTTTAAATTTTTGAGAAATCTCCACACTGTTTTCATAGTGGCTCTACCAATTTATGTTCCCACAAATTGTACAGGGTCCCTTTCTTTCTTCCCCATACTCAGTAGCAGTTGTTAGCTCTAGTCTTTTTGATAACTGTCATTTTAACAGGTGTGAAGTGATATCTCATTGTAGTTTTTATTTGCATTTCCCTGATGTTAATTAGGATTTGTTGAACACTTTTTCATGATCATTGCATGTCTTCTTTGGAAAAATGTCTATTCAGGATCTTTGCCCATTTTTAAATCTGACTTTTTGTTGTTATTTAGTTGTGTGAGTTTCTTATATGTTTTGTACATTAACCCCTTATCAGATAATATGGTTTGCCAATATTTTATCCTATTTCATAAGTTGCTTCTTCAGTTTGCTGATTGTTACTCATCCTGTGTAGAAGTTTATTCATTTGATGTAGTGTCACTTGATTTTTGCTTTCATTGTCTGTGCATTGGTGTCATATTCAGAAATTCACTGCCAACACAGATGTCAAGGATTTTTTCCCTATGTTTTCTTCTAGGAGATTTACTGTTTCAGGTTTTATATTTAAGTCCTTATACATTTGGAATAAACTTTTGTGAGAGTGTAACATAGGAGCTGAATTTCATTCTTTTGCATGTGAAATCCAGTTCTCCCAACACTATTTATTGAATAGTTTATCCTTTCCCTATTGAGTATGCTTGGCTCCTTTGTCAAATATTAGTTGACCATATGTGTATGGGTTTATTTCTGGGCTGTCTATTCTGTTCCACTGATCTATGTGTCTGTTTTTATGCCTATATCGTACTGTTTGATAGCAATATATTAGTAATATAGTTTCAAATCAGGAAGTGTTATGCCTCCAGCTTTGTTCTTTCTCAAGATTGCTTTGGTTATTCAGGGTCTTTTGTGGTTCCTTATGAATTTTAGGATTTTTTTCTGTGAAAAATACCATTGAAATTTTGATAAGGATTGTCTTAAATCTATAGATGACTTTGGGTAGTATGGCTATTTTAACAATATTAACTCTTCTGATCTCTGAACATGGACTATCTTTCCATTTATTTGCATCTTCTTCAATTTCTTTCATCAGTGTATTACAGTTTTTGGTTGTACAGATCTTTCACCTCCTTGGTTAAATTTATTGCTATTTTGTCTTTGGTGCTACTGTAAATAGAATATGTTTTCTTTATTTGTTTTTAAATATTTTATTGTAAGTATATAGAAATACAACAGATTTTTTCATGTTGATTTTGTATCCTGAAATTTTACTGAATTCATTTGTTACTTCTAAAATTTTTTTGGTGGAATCTTTAGGATTTTCTATACATATAAGACCATATCATCTGCAAACAGAGACAATTTTATTTCTTCCTTTCTGATTTGGATGCCTTTTATTTATTTTTCTTGCCTAATTACTCTCGTAAGGACTTCAGTACTTGGAAGTCCTTTCTATGTTGAACAGGACTGAAGATAGAGTGTACACTTATTTTATTCCTGGTCTTAGAGGAAAAGCTTTCAACCTTTGACAAGCTGAGTCTGATGTTAGCTATGGGCTTGCCATATATGGCCTTTATTATGATGAGGTACATTTCTTCTATGCCCACTTTGTTGAGAGTTTTTATCATTAATGAATGTTGAATTTTGTCGAATGATTTTTCTACGTCCATTGAGATAGTCATGTGGCTTTTGTCCTTCACTGTGTTAAAGTGGTGTATTGCATTTATTGATTTGTTTATGGTGAAATTTCCTTGCAGCCAGGGATAAAGCCCACTTGATCATGATCTGTGATCCTTTTAATGTACTGTTGAATTTAGTTTGCTAGTATTTTGTTGAGAATTTTTACATCTGTATTCATCAGGGATTTGGGGCTGTAATTTTATTATCTTTTAGTGTCCTTTTCTGGTTTGGTATCAGAGTAATGCTGGCCTCATAAAGTGAGTTTGGGAATGTTTCCTTCTTTTCAAATCATTTGAGAAAGATTCACATTAATTCTTCCTAAATGTGGAGTAGAATTCACCTGTGAAGTCATCCGGTTCTATGGTTTTCTATGTTAGGAGGTTTTTGATTACTGATTCAATCTCCTTACTAGTAATTGATCAGTTCAGGTTTTCTGTTTCTTCATGATTCAGTCTTTATAGGTTGTATGTTTCTGGTAATTTATCCATTTCTTCTGGGTGGTCCAATTTCTTGGTGTATAATTGTTCATAGTGGTCTCTCATGATCCTTTGTATTTCTGTGGTGTCCGTGGAAATATATCCTCTTTCAACCATATATTTTTTTTATTATTGTTGTTCGCTTTCTTTTTTTTCTTGTTAAGTCTAGCTAAAGGTTTATTGATTTTATTTATTTTTTCAAAAAACCAGCACTTGGTTTCATTGATTTTTTTTTCTATTGTCTTGTAAGCCTCTAATTTATTTCCACCCTAGTCTTTATTATTTCCTTTCTTCTGCTAACCTTGGACTTTACTTGTTCTTTTTTTCTAGTCCCTTGATGTATAAAGTTAGGTTGTTTATTTGTGATTTTTCTATCTTCTTAATGTAGGCATTTATTGCTGTAAACTTTTCTCTTATAACTGCTTTTGCTGAATCCCATCAGTTTTTGTGTATTGTGTTTCCATTTTCATTTGGTTCAAGATTTTTTATTTCTCTTTTGTTTTTTTTCCTTTGACCCATTTGTTGTTTAGAAGTGTGTTGTTTAATTTCCACATATTTGTTAATTTTCTTGTTTTCCTCATGTTACTGATTTCTAGTTTCATATCTTGTGGTCAGAAAAGATACCTTATATGATTTATTTATTTTTTTTGATTTGATAAGACTTGTTTTGTGATCTAACATATGGTCTACCTTACAGAATGTTCCATGTGCCCTTGATAAGAATGTGTATTTTGCTGCTATTCATAGGAATTGTCTCCATATATCTGTTAGGTCAATTTGGTCTAAAGTACAGTTCAAGTCCAATTTTTTAAATTAATTTCTGTCTGGATAATCTATCCCATTAAAAGTGAGATATTTAATTGCCCTACTACTGTATTGCTGTGTTTCTCTTAATATATTTAGGTCTCCAGAGTTGGGTCAATACATATTTACAACTGTTATTTCCTCTTGGTGCATTGACACACTTATCACTATATAATGTGCCTTGTTACATTTTTTAGCTTAAAGTATATTTGTCTGCTATAAGTTCAGCTACCCCTGCTCTCTTTTTGTGTAGAATATTTTGTGTAGAATATTTCTATTTGTGTAGAATATTTTTTTTCCATCCATTCACTTTGAGCCTATGTGTGTCCTTAAAGCTAAAGTAAATCTTTTGTAGGCAGCAAATCTCTTGTAGGGTCTTGTTTTGTTATTCATTCAGTCATGTAGGACTAGAGCACTATTAGTGGGTATAATACAAAAATATTTTATAATCAAGTAAGTTGCATAGCATATTGCATATTTCATAATAAAATATCTTAATAATATATGTTTAAAATGATTACTTTGGAAGTAATAATTTTATGAATAGTGGTAAGGCATATCAAGTTGAAAGATATTATTTTGGTTCTAGGATGTTGCCTTTGAAGATATGATAAGCATACAAAAATAGATAAAATAATTTTCTGGATCATAGCAGATTTGTAGAACTTATAGTCTGAATTAGAACTGAAGTTAGCACCTACATATTTATTCTGGAAAAGAACGGATGTTCAAGAATGGCAGTTAAAAATATAGCTTGTAGTATAAAAACTGAAAAATGCATTTTTTATACCTTGAATTATTACTCACTGTGTGAATCAACGAAAAAGTCTAAACCTCCAGGAACATGATAACATGTTGCTTTATATTATGGTGATCACTTTACCATTTCTACATACTGTGAAACTTTCCAAATTCTATAGGTGATACTGGGACTTTTCCCTGTAGAAATAGAAGGAGTAGAGTCAGAGTTTTTCTATGGTTGCTGTATTTGTCAAGTTTTGAATTAATATACAGTGTAACAAGTACCTCCTAAATCTCAGTGACTTACAGCAACGTTTAGTTTTGTCGGCATGTCTGAGAGCTAGCTATGGTGGCTTCACTCAAGCCTGAGGGTTAGATTCAGTTGTGCTCCACATGCCTTTAATTCCTGGAACGCAGGTAGATAAGCAGAGGGAGTAGAACACCATCATTCTTCTCTTGTTGAAGGAGAGAAATTAAGAGGTTAAGTCAGACATTCACACATTTAAAGCCTCTGTTCAAATAGAAGATACATCACATCTGTTCATATTCTATTAGCCAAAGCAAGCCTGACACTTGAACAAGCCCAGCATCGGTGGGGCAGGTGTGATGGTAGGCAGAGTGATTATTTGCTGAAAAATAATGCAATCCATCAAAGCCAGTTAGAACTGAAGGATTCAGTCGAATATAAAGACACCTGGCACATATTAGATATTTTGCTAATGTTTCCTGAATTAGCTAAAGAAATAGAGAAGTAGTTTCACTGTCAGATATACGTATAAGATTATGCTATTCTTTTTTTTTTTTGGTCTTATGGTATGACTATCTTATTTTTTTAACACTAACTTATTATTTTTAAAAGCTGAAATTCCAGTTATAGACTTAACTTTTATAACTGCCCAAGAATGCATTTTCTGTATGGGAATAAACATTGCTAAACTTCTAAATAATTTTCATTGGCTAATATGCAGTATTATCATGGAAAAGTTCTGCTGCTTGTATATAGTTTAATATGTGAATACCTAATCTTGATTTAGATCTAGATAAATAAATACAAATAAAATTACCATGCACAATCTTATTAAAGTACAATACATTGATGCTTTCCCAGAAAATGTACCTTATTCCCTCTAAATCTCTAATTATGGCAGCCCTGTTATGAATCAACCTCTCTAATTATTTTGAATCTATTTGGTTACTTAATTATACTTTTGTTATTACGTAAAATTGGAAAATATGTGCATTCAAATACACAATTAAAAGATTTTAAGTAGTGGTTTTAAGTATTTGGAAAAAATATGATACTATGATCTGTGTGATTAGCAGAATTAATCAATGAATTCTTAGGAAATGTAGCATGTTTTCTTTTCCAACTTGTGTATCTGATCAGGTTATATAGCATTTATCATTATATAGCATTCATAACTGGAAAGGACCTAAAAGATCAATTAATCAAGTGACCAGCAAACTTTTTCTGTAAAGATCAAGATACTAAATATTTGGGACTTCCCTGGTGGTCCAGTGGTAAAGAATCTGCCTTCCAATGCAGGGGACACAGGTTCGATCCCTTGTCGGGGAACTAAGATCCCACATGCCATGGGGCAACTAAGCCCACCCACCACAACTACTGAGTCCGTGCACCTCAACTAAGCCCATGTGCTCTGGAGCCTGTGCCACAACTAGAGAGAGGAAAAAACGCTGTATGCCACAACTAGAGAGAAGACCATGTGCCACAACGAAAGATACCATGTGCCGCAACTAAGACCCGACACAGCCAAAAATAAATAAATAAATATTTTTAAAAGATACTAAATATTTAAGTCTTTATGGGCCATGTGATTTCTATCAAAAGCACCCAACTCGGGCTTCCCTGGTGGTGCAGTGGTTGAGAGTCCGCCTGCCGATGCGGGGGCACACAGGTTCGTGCCCCGGTCCAGGAAGATCCCACATGCCACAGAGCGGCCGGGCCCATGAGCCATGGCTGCTGATCCTGTGCGTCCGGAGCCTGTGCTCCGCAACGGGAGAGGCCACAGCAGTGAGAGGCTCGCGTACCGCAAGAAAAAAAAAAAAAAGCACCCAACTCTGCAGTTGTAACGTGAACCCAGCCATAAACAGTATGTAAACGAATGAATGAGGCTGCTTCCAATAAAATGATTTTTCACACAACCAGAGGTGGCTGGATTTTCCCTGTGGGCTGTTGCTTAAAAGCCCTGATCTTGTCTAATATACTAATTAACAGATGAAGAAAGTGAGACTTAAAAGGATTCGAGATTGTTATTCCACAATTAGCAATACAACTTCTAAAATTTGCTAAATGTTACAAATCTAATGGGTAACAAGTATGGGTTTAAAATTGATCAGTCCTGGGCTTCCCTGGTGGCGCAGTGGTTGAGAGTCCGCCTGCCGATGCAGGGGACACGGGTCCGTGCCCCGGTCCGGGAAGATCCCACATGCCGCAGAGCGGCTAGGCCCGTGAGCCACGGCCGCTGAGCCTGCGCGTCCGGAGCCTGCGCTCCGCAACGGGAGAGGCCCATGTACAGGAAAAAAAAAAGAAAAAAAAAAAAGAAAAAGATTCATCAGTCCTGACTGAGAATTAAATATCTTTGAGTAACTTTTTCTATCATATATCTTGGAGATTCATGTTTTGATTTAGTAAGCATAAATATTATTTTAAGTCATGAAGCATAAGAAAGCCTTTTTAAGATCTCATTGCTTTGGATGATTTCTTTAAAATGTTAAGTATACCCTTTGACTAACTTGGACATGGATGACTTTAACTTGACTGATAAAATGAAGTCCTAAACCACAAGACAAATCACTTCCTATACAATTCTTTGAAGGTAATGATTTAAAAAAATGTATATTTAGTTTGCAGGTGATTCTATAGATATTTAAGAGTTTGCTATTCTTTCAGAATATTTTTGGTGTATACTAAAGGAATAATTTCTCAACAGGACATGTCTTTTGACAATTTCCTTTGTTAACCTCTATGGTATATTCATGTAAGTCTATTTAATTTAATGAAAACAAACAATATTTCCCAGAAATATTGTCTCATATTTTTAAATATTTATTTATTTATTTGGCTGCACTGGATCTTAGTTGTGGCACGTGGGATCCTAGTTGTGGCATGCAGGATATTCGTTGCCACATGTGGGATCTTTAGTTGTGGCATGCAAACTCTTAGGTGTGGCATGTGGGATCTAATTCCCTGACCAGGGATCAAACACGGGCCCCCTGCATTGGGAGCTTGGAGTCTTAGCAACTGGACCACCAACGAAGTCCCTATGTCTCATATTTCTAAATTAATGTTATAGCAAGTTAAAAATATGCCCTATTAATTAAAATAGTAGGAAAATAATTATACAAAAAAGTATTTTATGCTTTTCATAAACTATATTAACTATCTAAACTTTTTTTAAAAAAATATATTCAAATTTCTAAAATCAAAGCAAAAAGCAAGGCCACACAGATAAACATTTTATTTTTTCATTGTCTTTCTGTTGGGGTATTTTTCATGAGTTTTTTTATGTAGAATTTGTTTGGAAACATGTATTTTTCAATATTTCCTGTTGAGAACTTTATGACCACCTACTGTATTTCAATGTTCTCCAGTCTACAATGAAAAACATACTAAATATGGATCCAGATTTCAGGACTCTAGGAACGTTCATAGCCATGGCTACTATTCAATTATACCACAAAGACATATTTGTGGAATGTAGAAGAACTACTGCCGTGGTGCACAGGACTTAATTGGATTCCTGTGCATTGGTTTCTTTCTCATCTCTAAGGCCAACACAGTCACTATTTCAAATAAAATAATTTTAAGTAAATTATATTTAATCAATATATTTAACCAGTAGGTCTAAATAAAATAAAATCAAGTAAGGTATTTTAAGAGTGCTGCATTACCCAATTTGAAAACGTTATAAGGTTTAATGTCCTTATTTCATAAAAATACTGAGTGGACACACTCCATATGTAAAATGATTTAAAAATACAAATGTTTGAAGAATGTAATTTTTATTATATTGAATGTATTGGTTAAAAGATTAAAACTATATTATAAAAAATACTTGCTAAAAGTTTTTAGTTGCTGGATGATGTTGTTGAATTAAAATAAGTGAATCTGGGACTTCCCTGGTGACACAGTGGTTAAGAATCTGCCTTTCAATGCAGGGGACATGGGTTCAAGCCCTGGTCCAGGAAGCAACTAAACCCATGCACCACAACTACTGAGCCTGCGCTCTAGAGCCCATGAGCCACAACTACTGAGCCCACATGCCACAATTACTGAAGCCCGGGTGCCTAGAGCCCATGCTCCACAACAGTAGAAGCTGCCGCAATAAGAAGACTGCGCACTGCCACGAAGAGTAACCCCTGCTTGTTACAACTAGAGAAAGCCTGCATGCAACAAGGAAGACCCAAGCAGCCAAAAATAAAATATGAATAAATAAAGTAAAAATCAAACCCCTATCTTCCAGTTGAAAAACAATAAAAAATAAAATAAATGCATCTAAGGGCTATGTGGTTGAAAATGTTATTTGCTTAATTATGTTATTAAAATGACCATAATTCTTTCATCAAGCAAAGCTGTAAACTGAAGGAGAGAGTTGAGAGTGATTTAAAAAAAGGTGAAGAAGTATGAGGAGAGTTGCTTTTTTTTGCTTTGTTCTGTTTAGATGAGAAAAATAACATTCCAAAGGAAAAGTTCAAGTAGGGAGGGTATCAGTGGTGAGGGAGCTAGGGAAAATCTCTGTGCAGAAGAAAGTTATGGGATTGAGTGCATATTAGATCTGTACCTGCCTAGTTATATTATTAAAACTACTCAGTATATAATTTTGTTTAATTATTATGTTAAAGTGTATTTCTAGGGCTTGTTTTTTAATGAAAAACTGACTGATTCACTCAAAGTAATCAGAGAAAAGGAAACACGTATAGACACAGATGCAGGAATCCTAGTTAATAAGTTTCATGTGGTGAATAAAGTTTTTGAAAAATCTCGACTGGTTGTTTCAATGTTTTTTTAATGAAGTAAGGCTCAAGGTCAAAGCTGAAAATGAGGAGAGTAGAAGAGACTTGAGAACAAAGGATAATGTATGAGATGTTGGTCTAAGAGAATGCAAGAGTAAATTGACCAGGATGATATAAGGCCATTTTTGACCAGCATAAGGGCTTTCTTGCGATGAGTGATGAAAGAAGAAAGTCAGTATGATGCAAAGGTCCTGTGCAGGCCGGGTCTATCTGTGTAGGGCAGGCTCTCAGTAAGTAGAGAGTTGGATATAGTCAGGGCTGAGATTTAGCAAAACATCAACAACAAACAATGAAGCAAGATAAGGGCAAAAAATTAAGAGAAAGGGAGAGATGATAACTGTTGACCACGGAAGTTAAGTTTGGAATGGAAAGAAATGAGGCTATAAAGGGAGTGAGGCACAGTAAAGACGCCATAGGATCAACGGATTGTGGTCCCTGCTCGTGGCAAAGAATTAATAAGGATAAGTTAAATGGTGAGAATTAGAGAGTCTTCTCAGTCTTTGACAGAACTTATACTTGATTTTTGAAGTTGTCCTTTTTCAATTTGACCAGACAGAAGAAAAATAGAATTTTTAAATACAATAAAATGGATTTTCAAATAAACGAAAATGTTGGGAAACAAGTAGTAAGAGAATGTGATAGTAGATAGATGGCAGGTAGATAGATAGATAGATAGAGTTAAATAAACTAGGACTTAATAAAAGAAATGTATAAATTATATCATAATTTTATTAAATCTTTAAGTTTTGGAGAACAAAAACAGCCATATAATTTACTTCAGCCCAGCCTCTCTGCCTTGAGTCTGTGAAATCCCACGTCTGCCAAATCATGAGGCAGTCTCCAGTTTGATTCTGAAGACCCTGGAATAGAACTGGCTG